>NW_010309912.1:44499-97490 GCF_000700745.2 Antrostomus carolinensis | reverse complement strand
GGTCTAGCAATGACTTCTGCCAGCTCCCTCAGCACCCGTGGATGCACTCCATCAGAACCCATGGATTTATGGATGTCCAGATTGCTTAACTGATCCCTAACCCAGTCCTCATTGACCAAGGCAAACTCCTCCTTTATCCTGACTTCCTCTGGGGCCTCAGGGGTCTGGGGCTCCTGAGGACAGTCTCCAGCAGTGTAGACAGAGACAAAGAGTTCAGTAACTCTGCCTTCTTTGTAGCCTCTGTCACCAGGGCACCCAGCCCATTCCACAGTGTGCCTACATTGCCTCTAGTGTTAGCTTTGTCTGCAATGTATTTTAAGAAGCCCTTTTTGTTGTCCTTGACCTCTCTTGCAAGGCTTAATTCCAAGGAGGCCTTAGTTTTCCTAGTTGCCTCCCTACATCCTCTGGCAACAGTCTTACATTCCTCCCAAGTGATCAACCTCCCCTTCCATGATCTGTAGTCCTTCTTCTTCCACTTGAGTTTGCCCAGCAGTTCCCTGTTTGACCATGTGGGTCTCCTAGCTCCCTTTCTTGATTTCCTACCTGTTGGGATGCTCTGAACTTGAGTTTGGAAGAAGTGGTCCTTGAATGTTAACCAATTATGTTGGGCCCCTTTACCATCTACCAAGGTATATATAAGTACTTTTTCAAATCTGGAGAAATTTTCATAATGAAAAAATAAAAACATAAGACTAACATATTTCCCTTTACAAGGTGTTTTCTGTGGAAGACAACTACTTTGCAAACTTGTATATTTTGCTAAAATATACTTTTAAACAAGAGGAAATTTCTGGCACTAACAGGATACTACTCTACTGGCACATTTTCACAATATAATAAAATTTTGAAAAATTTTCTTTTACCAGTTGAAATATTTTTGCATCATTGAGTATATAAAATAAAAAGATGAATGAATAAGAATACTTAGTGCTGTTGAGACAACACATTTCTGTCTTTAAAAAACTCCTTTATTACTGGTGTTTCAAATTTCTCATTTCCAATTCAACACAGAATAAAGTCGAAAAGTCAAAATCTCTCATTCATGTATGCAACAGGATTTTCTTGCTCTTGAGATCTGTGATCCCAGTGCAAAGGTTTTTTAAGGGTTTGTGAACTTAAAAGAAGATAAATACACCACAAGTGTCCACATATCATTTTCCTTAGTTAAGAAAAGCAGTAGAGATCTACTTAAGAGATTCACCTTTTCAGTCCTCTTCTGTGGAAGAATGGGGGAAAGATCTTTGGCTGTGAGGTTTCTAACACATTTTCCAGATCAAAGTGATTTGGATGATCTTTGAAATTTTTTTATCGCTTTCAAGTGTGACTATTGTTACTTCAGATTTCACATTTGCACTCACATGACATTTTTCATTATTGAAACAATATTGAATTATATATAATTAAGAAATTAGAAATTAGTTATTGCTTTTTAGTTGTGGCTGTTAGAGATATTGATGTTTTACAAAAACAGACTAAATATAGTATGTATTCCACAGAAACATTGTAAGCAAATAAGTCCACAAAATAGTCTTCTTAAAAAGCAAACTGTAAACACTTATAACATTACTTTTTCTGCTGCAAAACTTAGGCTATTTCTGATTAAAGCCCATGACAGATTTTATTCCAGACTTAAGCCATGCCATAAGAGTTTAAGGGAACTTGTTATATGAATTCTCTAGAGAGACATAAAACGCCTTTTCATGCTTTGTTAGTTTGAAGCAAACAATAACTCCGCCTTGGAAGCAAGTCTTGAAAGAAGTAGCACGTTTTCTGGTGTGATGTCAACATGGTTTTACCTGTTGCTCTGTTTTATTCTGTATTATGAAAACATTTGACACAAATCAAAGAAAAATTATCTTCTGCTGCTTAGCAAGCTACAGAGATCATTACGTGGTACTTACTAGCATCTTTCCATAAATATCTAAGCCATTTACGCCAGTGACACCATGGTTGTGTGCCCTTGAAACTGGTAGGTGGGACCGTTGGGGCTGTGAGAGATGGGCATCAGTCAAGTCACACAATGGAAGGAGAAAGAAATATTCTCTGGATAAAGTCAGCGTACAGGGAGAAGAAAAGCAGCCAGGTTTTTGGGGGAGACGTGGGCACAACAGCAGAGAACCGTTGGGGCTGTGAGAGATGGGCATCAGTCGAGTCACTCAATGGAAGGAGAAAGAAATATTCTCTGGATGAAGTCAGAGTACAGGGAGAAGAAAAGCAGCCAGGTTTTGGGGGGGACGTGGGCACAACAGCAGAGCGTGCAAAATCCTTGTTTGAGCTTGTTTTTTTTCAAAAAGTTTTGCAGGAGCAAGAACTGAGATGACTCTTCTGAGTAGGGAACTGACCAGATAAGAGAGATGAAAGAACTGACTTCACTAAGAGCACTCGAGGGAAAAAAAAAAAAAATAGCTCCTAGTGAAGGAGAAAGTGCCAAAAGTGACAGTTGAAAGGGAAGGACTTCACAGAGGCAACCAGCAGGAAAGGAAGACCTAGCAACTACAGCTTAACAATACAATGATGGTGGGGGAGGAAAATGCATAAGGGATGTGAGGAATCATGGAATAAGAGACATGGGAGAGTGAGAAGCAGAGTGAAAAAAGAACTGCAGAGTTTTAAAGCTGAGGAGTAAAAAGGAAAAAAGATCTGAATACAGAGTGTTATCAAAGAGGTTGCCATTTGCTAAAATCCTATGCTAGCTCATTCAAGACAGTGAGAAAACTTGGGATGTTAGAACAATTTTGTATATTTATTATCAACAAGATAGAGCTTGTTTCATCAGAAGCCTGTCACTGCTGTTTGTGAAAATAGTAATAATGTTTTTAGCCCTGAACCCTACACAGTTGAAGGTGGTATTTTTGCTCCTTAGACAAAAAAATACACAAAAGAATTGCACAATGGGGCTCATGGAGAGGTATTTTCAACCCTGTAGAGCAATCCTAATCCCCAAAAAAATCAAACAGAAGGGCAGGACACCCCCTTTCTGTACTAAGCCTCAAGCACTGAGTTCTCTTATGTAATTAATTCTGAGAGACATAGTTGCCTTGCCCAGCACAACGTGAGCAGTCTCTGTGGATGACCAAGGGCTCTGAGCAGTGTTGAATCCAAGGGCTGCTTCTTCCAGCAGGAGCAGGTAGCTGGGACTGGCTGCAGTTCACAGGGACTTCCCCAGCCCCTGGATCAGGCCCCCAGCCACACGGGGCTCCAGCTTGAAGGGAAAACATTAAGATCAGAGGGACAGTGCAGATGGGAGAAAGATTATGACATCACAATGAGGTAGAAAGTTTGTATAGAAGAAAAGGGGAAAAGAAGATGAGAAAAAACAAAATCTGCTCTCCAGTTAGCTCTCTGTTTTTTTTCAAATCTCAGCTAAAAGCCCATTTTTTCCTTCTCAGGTTTCTCCATGTGTTAAATTCCTTCACTTTTTCTGTTTTTCTAGATTGGTACATCATTCTTTGCATTAAGTAGTTTCCTGGATACAGTCTGAAAAAGCAGTTATATGTTTTTTTGTCTGAATGAATTCCATTTGACAAGGTTAATTAGAATTAGCATACTTCCTTCATATACTTACACTGAATGTATGGATTCCATACAGAATTTAAAGGATTTAGAAAACAAATATTTTCTTCAATATGTTAAGTATTTTTTATACAATGACCAATTTCTCAGTTGTTTCTACTTCTTATGACAGTCTGTGTTCACAGCTGAGATGACTCAGAGTAATGTGGTTTATACTGAGTCGAGTTTCTGAAGTCGATGTATTGCTCCAGAATGAGTGTTACTGTGCAACTGATTTCTTCCTATTATAATCTAACTATGGTTGGACCTATCCAGGAAATGACAATGCATATAATTTATGCAACTGCTTTCAATGAGATGACTTGGGTATATACTCATAAGTATATACACACTCACCAGGAACTTCAGTGATTTTGAATATAAAGCCAGATTCTCCCAAGCTCTTCAAGAACATCTGAAAACAACATGCCATAGCGAAATGATGTCTGATTCTTTTTCACTAAACCAGGAATTTTCCCTCATTCTGTTTTTTTACTGGGGATGATAAGCATAGTAATAGAATACGCCATGCAGGCAAAACCTTTCTGTGCTCATTCACAAATACCATTAATGTCAGCTTCTTCCTCAGAGAATTCCCTCCCTAGGTTTACAATGACAGAGCATACAAAGATTCAGTTGTACTTTTAATCATCCTAAAGGAAAGATTAAACAAATGCTTGCAATCAACACAGTCAAAGCCATTAGCCATTTTATACATCATTTGCACAAAAAAACTTTAGACCATGCAATAAATTAATTACTATATCCAGTATTGCTGCATGTTAATAAAAATAGCATACCATAGGAGTTCCAGTTTTCCCATTTTTAATTATTTAACCCTCAAAGATGACATAATGTATGTTAATTGAATACAATCACAAAACTGATTCCATTTATCATATTTGCCAGACAGCCCAGTCCCACACCTATTGACCATTCTATAAGTCTGTGAAAAAAATTTGGAGTACCCAGAACTGAGAGGAAAGAAGTCACCAACTCAATGCTTTTCCTGACTTCCTGTTGAAATCAAGCAGCACTGAGAAGGAAATGGTGCAGAGACTGAGGGAACGACCTGCCTTGTGCAGTCAAGGAGTATGACTTCAGAAAAGGACTTGGAATGAGAAAACTTTTGAATTAACTTGAAGTTGGGACATCACTTGTGTGAATAACAAAAGGGCATTGTTAAAATATTGATAGATATGGCAGAGAGAAATCATGGAAATCAAGCTGTCCTATAAGAAAATATTTTGGAAGAATATCATAAGAGAAAATTAAAGCAAAACATTTAATTCTGTTGATTACTAAACTTTATCAGCATAGGTTGCTTCGACACTTCTCCTCGACTTTCTTGTCTTTCATGAAGATTTATAATCTCTTTCTCTGCAGGTTGTTGAAATCTTCAGAAGTTTCAGTTAGAGCTTGTTTTAATCTAAATTTTATATGAGGAAAATCAGGCTTTGGCACTGAACATTGTCTATTAGGGAGCAGGAAGGGATAGAGTTTAAAGGATTGTTTATCATGTGTTTGCTAATGCAGGCTTCCTTCACCTTCAGAGAATTCTTGTGTTAGCCAGTGTCAGAGAAAAAACACCAAGTCAAACACACAGTGTGTATCATTTCCTATATTGCTGACAATTTTCCAAGTAATGTCAACAAATTAGCATTAGAATTGGGCAAAGGTCTCTATAAATAAACTTGTTGAACATAATTTGCTATAATGTAAATAAAATGTCTTCACAGATATGTAGCTTAAGTGATAACTTATATAAAGTAAATGGTGAAAGTACTTTAGCAATAGTCTAGTTATATGAAGAATGTACCGTTAGTTTAGTCTCTCCTTTTGTCTCAACTGTTGTGGAGCATCTCTGACAGATGACTGACTTTCACTAGAGCTGTTTACATTTCAATTGCAACTTCAAGATGAAGCAAGAGCAGAAAAAAAAAACAGTTTTTGCAAATGCTACCTCCTAAAAATATTCAATAAGACTATGTCAGATACTTTAAGGAACATAAAATGGCTGTACCCATTTGTTTGAGGTCTTCATGGATCTTATAAGAATTAAGAATTAAATTTATTTATCAATACAGCAACTTACAAACGATATTTAACAGTTAGTGTGGAAAGCACGTTTCCCATTCATGGTTCACACTGGAAATATAAGAATTATGCTCAATCAGCAAGTAAACATACAAAAATATACTAGATGACACATTTCCAAGATGAACAGCATATATTTTGAATAATAAATGCTTGCAATAAACTTCTAAAAGACAATCTTCACAGCAAAAATTTCTCTGAGAAATAATACAGTGAATAATGAATACATTGAAGAAAATGAAGACCCACATATGGACAACACTTGCACAGAAAAAGAGATAAAATATGATCTATAAATAAATAAATGTTTTGTTATAAATTATTCACCTAACTATGTTCCCATGTATACAAAAGGACATAGTTTCCTCTCAGTTGTTCCACTCTAAGTATTGAGTTACTTCTTTGATTATATCCATTCTATTTCACAAATATATCCAGACAGAGACTTCTGCATTACCTGGCACCAGTGTCCCTGAGAGACTTGTGTCCTGAATTAGTCAACACCAGTTTAAATTGATTAAGATCCTGGATTGTATTTCCCTCTTACTGTCTAATCTGGTGTTCTGATTTGGCCCCATTTATGTTAATGAATTAAACCTTGCTATCTCTGTAAAGTATGAAATTATTAATATATTCATAGATCTGAAAGTTGGGAAAAAAACCTATTAGATCATCGAATTGGCTCTCCTGTATGAAAAGGACCATGAGATTTGTCAGTTAGTCCTCTGTGCAGTTTAGGAGCTCATATATAAAGTCATAGATAAGCATTTTGTATTTTAATATAATAATCCTTAAATCCTGAAACAAACAAACAACCTCCCCATCCCCCCCCCCCAAAAAAAAAAGGAAGGAAGGAAAGAAAACTCAGAGTTTAAATAGTTACCCTAGGTCCCAGAGTTTACCATAGAGCAGAACTGGGAATACCTTCCATTTCTCACTACAGTATTTTAAACTACAGCATCCATCCTTCATCAGATTTCCCAAAATCAGAGGATTGTATGCCCTTCATACTGAAGGGAGCAAATTTAATTGGGGCTTGTGACCCAGAAAGCATAAAGGTTCTAAAATGCCATTTCATGTTTAACACCACTGAAGCCTTTTTGTTCAACCTATGGAAAATCACTCCAACTGTTAACATCCCTACCTTGCAATTACCTGAAAAATGGACAAAGATGAAGGACATTTTCAAAACTGTGAGTTTGGGTTCAAAAAAGGTTAGGACTTAAGAAAATGAGAAAATATAGGTAAAGTTAGAAAAGATGTACATATTTCATGTGAACTTCCTGAAAACTCTACTGTATTTTAACTTCTTGCTTTGTGATATTGTTGTATAATATGATAATCACAGAATCACAGAATGTTAGGGATTGGAAGGGACCTCCAATAACCGTGCATGTGAGACTCAGAGAATGCTTGCGTTGTCAGTGAAGGGTGTTTAAAGACCCAGTGTGCAGTGCTATAAAAGTTTATGTTGTGAAAGTATTTATGTATTACTACCACTCCAATTGCAGGTTATCCACCATGTGAACAGTTCTATTATAAAATGATGGATTTTCTAGAATACCACTAAAAGAGAAATTCAGTGCTGACCCAAGGGGACAGATGAGACAAACAGGTACAATATCTGTCACTTTCCCATCATCTCTGTTTTCACATCAAAAGATATGATCATGGCCAGCATCATACGGATGCACTCCAGTGATTCAGCTCTCAGCCAGCTTGCCTTCTGTAAATAGCCTCTCTGTTTTTTTATGTATTGTTAGTGCTAAACCAAATATGTTCCCTGAGGAGTCTGATTTTGGAGACACAAGTTATT
This sequence comes from Antrostomus carolinensis, assembly GCF_000700745.2. Taxonomy (NCBI): domain Eukaryota; kingdom Metazoa; phylum Chordata; class Aves; order Caprimulgiformes; family Caprimulgidae; genus Antrostomus; species Antrostomus carolinensis. The sequence continues at coordinate 90,025 of NW_010309912.1, read as the reverse complement.
TTCTGCACATAAGATTTGCTTTGGAAAAATATTAACTATTCTGAACCTTGTCTTGAATTAGTGACTGATACAGTGCCAATTTAAACAAACACGCTCACCTTGTCCTGTTCTTCCATTTATTAGCCACTTACGTGTCATACTGACTACTTGCTCCATGTGGGAAGGATTAACTCACGTTAATGCCTTGCAAGCGGCAAGCTGCTTGCAAGTCCAGAAACTATACAATCTAACTGAAATCATATGTGATAGATAAGAAAATATTAACACCTATTTAACACAGACTTATAGCAAGGCTTATATTGTCTTTTTTCAATGCGTTCCCTGTGAAGGCCTGTAGTACACTTCCTCTTTCAAAAATAGTGAGTGCATTGTGCACTGTATTATCCAGGAAATATATATATTATTAGAAGCTATTAACTTCGGAAGAAGCTCACCCACTAGTTTTCAGAATGAATCTAGAGGCATTGCCTAGGCTCTTCCAGTCTTATTCTCATTGCATAATACTTTAAGCGGAAATGGTTCCATTATCACCAGAATATAGTAATGTAAGTTAAGGTGGTAAAAGGAGATCCTGTATTAAAGCACTCTACAGTTCTGGGATGTTTGACTGCACAGCAAGCAAGAGCATAAAGGTATGGATTTGTCAAGGAAGTGTATAACATGATACTAAACCACATTTAACATCACTTATGCTGAATCATTTTACTCGATGGATATCTTAGCATACTGAACCATCACTTACTCATTTTGCTGTCTTGTGGCAATGGTAAGGGGTAAAAGCATTATCAGATAAATCTTCATATAACTCATACCCAGTATGTTCACCTAAGATATTTGCATAATTTGCAGACCATACAGCATAGCTGTCTCCTGTAAATTATTAAAAGAGCAGATTTTTTTCTCATTCATTTTGGCAAGATTTTTTATCATCCTAGTGAAAGTGATACCTCCACTCTAGGTTGAACATGAGATGACAAGTATATGAAAGTTAAAGGTATTTGATTTACCTCTTATATGTTTACACATTATTTAAAGAAGTATGATGCAGAAGATTATTCATAAGTCTATCTGCATAACTGGAAATCATTCTAGGAGAAGACATTAAATCTTTTTCATAAATGTAATGGTCAGGAGATATGGTTTTATTTCCACTTCATCTCATGTAATTCATATTGGGTGTGTTACAGAATATCTGTACAGCTCGGCACCTGTGGCAGGCTTGCCCATCTTATTTTATGGACAACACAGGTCTCTCCAGTATCATTATCTTTATTCTCGAAAATCTTCACCTGCAGTAATCTTTCATTATTACTGTCAGGTCAACAGAGAAAAGTTAGTAAAATCCCTGAGTGCTATGACTGTCGCAGAAGCTCTGTGGGTTGTTAATTTGCAAAGCTCACACAATATTATGATTATTTTCTTCCCCTCTGATGAAACTACCCTGACATAATAAGTTGTTTCAACAATGTTAGTGCTGATATGTTCTTTGCACAATGGAGATAAAAAGTGTATATTGTTTCCTGTCATTAAAATTGCTGGGATTAATTTTTCTTCTGTGGACAGTTTTTTCTTCTTTCTTTTCACAAACGTCATCTCCTTTTCAAAAGTGGATTTCCTTCTCTCTTTCTGCTTTAATTCTTGGTGCATATTGACAAAAACATGGATAGGAAAAAAAGTTATGCTAATCATCATTTTAGATAGGTCCATTGTTACATGTTACATGCAGAACTGGTAAGGAAAATACCAGGCTGCCATGAAAAATACTGTTGCCAGACGTCCCCAGCTATTCCAGGGAGGTGTTCTCTTTTGAATAATTTCAGCCTTGTTATGAAGGATAAAGCATTTCATGTGGTCAAACATACAATCTATGCAGTGTTTCTGGCAATTGAAATTGGCAGAATTTCTCCCATAGATACACTAAAACCAACCTAATTGCGCAGGATATTTTCATTGTTACTTGCCTGTTGTTTCTGTTAAGTCAACTGTTAAGCATTTCCAGTGAATGCTTTGCCCTTAAGAATGTCTCATTTAAAATGTTTGATAAAAACTCCTTCCCAGCATTAGAACAGTTTTTACATTGCTTGTGTAACTTATTTAAACACTTTTTAGTATAAAAGTACTCTGTTCCCTTAATATCACTTTTTAGAGTGCATTTCTATTCTGCAACCCTTCTCCAGATTGCATGTGTTTAGCACTCTCAACTTTTTTTTCATACCAATCCATTCTTAGCCTTCAGAAGTGAATTGGATAGAACAAATACAAGTAAAATCTCAAGTATTTTTTTTTTATCACCCTTGTTATTTTGCTTACAGTTGTCAGAACTGAGCAGCATTTGGAATTTTCTGTGCAAAATTGTACAGCAATCAAGTGACCCAAACTGCTACTTTTATTCTTCGGGGCTTTGCTTTTTTATTCTCATTAAAATTTAATGATAAATGCTAAATTTTTAGACACATATGCAACTTTGGCCTTCTAAAGGCGGAATTGATCCTAAATGTGAGAAAGATTTTTTGTATTGGAATGCTTTTTCACTAGTTGTTCAGGACTCCTTAGCATCCTGAGTGACGTTTGACATCCTGGAATCAGGAACGCATCAGTCTGTTCGGGAAATCTGGATACATATTTCAAGTTATTGAAAATACACTTTTCCACACTAAAAGGAAAGAGAAAGGTGCATAAGTGATAGATGGAATGTAAATTTGTGTGTGTGTGTGCATGTGTGCATGCACGCGCAAGTGTGGGTGGGTGGATGTCTGTGAGTCTGAAAGGGATTTACAAAGAAAGCATGAGAGATTGCAAGTAACCCCCAAATCCTGATCTCTATGAAACATGAAACATAGAGGAATATATTAAATTTCTCTACTATCTAGCATTACTCTAATGTATATATTTTACCATTTTTCTTGTTTAGATTTCAAATATATCTTGTTTACTTTTGAAATAAAAGCTTTTCTTTGAAATTTGTTAATCTAAAACTGAGTGATATACTTCAGTTAGTAGTTTATTCTCTTTGAATAGCTTTGAATCAGTGTTCTGTACAGAACATTACTCCATTACTTTTCTATCTTAACATTCTTTACAGTAGAACTAAAAAAATAGTCTAGAAATCACAAAAGTAAACCATCTGTTGTTTGAACTAAAGAAATTAATCCCACAATAACATATTTTTCCTTCATCAATAATCTTGTATCCCGCTACTGGGATCTACGTTGCACTTTGGTACAGTTTGTATGAGGCAATGTAAGTAACCGTTGGCAATGTGACTAACTCCCATTTCACTAAAAATAAATTCAATTTTATTTTTGGCTAATTTTTTTGAGCAAAGAAGAGTTTGCATGTGAATAGAGACTTCAACTGTTTGAAGCAGAATTTTTCTGAGATCATATTAGACATATATATTTATAGAATTGCCAGAAGAATAAAAATAGCAAGGTATGTTGCATAACAGTAGTTGCAGAACATTAAAAAATATAATATAAATCCAGGAAAAAAATGACCATTCAAATCAATATGATTTGCATTTAGACATAATCAGTTCCAAGCATGAAATGTTACTTAATCTGGTAATGGCTTCATTAACAGCAGTTAATCACATATTACCTTCAACTCATTTTCAGAACTTGGAATTAGTTATTCAAATTATAGCAATTAAAATATCTCAGTCAAGGCCTCGATTCATTTGGGAAAAGTACTTATGCAAACCCACCACAAATTTATTGATCCTTTATAACAGCCAGAATGTGAGCTGAATATCTAATTCCAAAAGAAAAACTGTTATATTAACTAGATAAATACAACATTCTGTATGTAGAATAAATGCAGACATAAATGAAATAGTGGTATTTTTTTATTTGTAGGAAGTTTAAGTCTGGAATTACTTTATTCATGTGGAAAATCAAAATTTCCTGTGTCTATGAACCCAAATAGTATATTAGAGCTACCTCTAGCAATTTCTTTGGGTTACAGCTCTTAGAAAATACCGTGATCCTTGCAAATAGACTTAAAAAATAATTTAAAATCCCAACCGAAAAAAAACCCTCCTCACAGATTTCCTTTGTGTTGTCAGAGTCCTGAATGCAGCCCAATGACACAAGTCATCTATTTGCCATTTAGACACAATATAAATAAGCAGAGAAAGTGAATGAAGAAAAGTTATTATTGCCCTATGCGTTATGTGATTTATGAATATTGAAATTTTGAGCACTTGGTATAGTATTGTAGTTTTAATAGCTATGTCTTCAGAAATAATCTAGTAACTTGGGTGCTGGGATGAAAAAATAATTGTTAGTTCTGTACACTGAGGATTTTCAAATGTGGAACAAATGAGTTGCACCATGTTTGTCATGTACAGCCAAGATAGTTTAATTAGTTGTGCGATGCATAGTCTTCTGTTGTGCAAACAGCAACTCACATATGCTCATACTTTGTTGTGGTAGTTTAAATTTCTAAATGACGCTGACTGACAATCAGAAATACATATTATGTTTTCTTTTCTCAAGAATTAAACAATTAACAGAAAATAGTATGTTCACAGGTCTCAGGCACACCGTAAGGAAGTCGGTACTAGAAATGCAACAGACTAGTTTTGTTTAAAATTTATTCATAATATCCTAAGTACTACTTAACATATTTTTGGTGTTCAATAAATATTTGTTATACAAAAAAACTTGTGTATGTCTTTGACAATTGCCTGAAACCACTGATATCCATATTTCCAGGTTTTTATATAAACAAATCAATTTCTTAAAACACCCTGAACTTTCACCAATCTCCAGCACAGGATTAAAAAGCAATAAGGAAAGAAGAGGATGCAAAGTATATGGTCAGCAATTCCATGCCCCCTTACTTTCCATAGCTGAGGAAACTTGTGCAAATGGCACGAGATGCAAAGTTTCTCTTCCCAATAAGCTAAGGCTGTTAAACACGGGTTTGTCTGATCCTGAGGGTCCCAGGGAGTACAACTGTAAATGTGTCCCTTCTCCATTCATCCTGCGTTTATGCAAAGGTGAACAGACAAAGGAGATTGCTGAGAACTTTTCTAATGACTAATAGAAAGTATAATTAAATTATCACACTTCTCCAATTAAAGAAAACCATATGAAGAGGAAACTGGCCTTTACAAAATGGCCTCACAGCATTTACACCGGCCTAAGGTGCTTTCTTCAGCTTGAACCCATGGTCAGTTTGCTAGGAATCTGTCAAGTCAGGTCTCTTTGTTGCTCCTTACCAATGGCTTTTGTATCAACAGAAGAAAATTACAGTTGATTTTAAAAAAGCAGACATGACTAATTTCCTCATTAGCATAATGAGCAGCTGTTTCATAATTAATACACTGTTTAAGTGCTATTAGTGAAACCATGCAGTGCCCATGTTCAATGAAACATTAAAGCATAAAGAAATCAGGAAAAAAATCCACTTGCTCTCCCTTCCATGAACCCTTACTGTTCCTAATGCATGTAGTTGAGCCAAACACCTGCCTGAGATGGACTACAACATGCTTGCTCTCAAAAATCCCATGTGCATAATTTTTTCACTAAGTATTCCTCAGTTACATCCTGGATTCATTTATGAGAGGTAAAAAGTAGTGACACGAACATTCCTCTGCTGCTGGACAGAGTTGCATGGACTACGCTCTTGCCTGCCTCAGTCAAGCTGTCAGTCAAGCAATCTACTACACTGCATGAACTCCATGTGCCCAGCTGATGATATAGTCTTGTTCAAGCATTTCTAGTCATTTCGAACACTCCTGTGTCAGTCTGTGCTAACATAACCAAAGGCAAACAAGTAAAACTCACAAGTAGATGGAACATGTTGACTTCATAAGAAACTCAGCTGAACTCACAAGGGGAAGAGGAAGGGCAGGTGCTGATCTGTCCTCTCTGGCGACCAACGATAGGAGCAGAGGAAATGGCAGGAAGATGTGCCAGGGGAGGTTAGGTTGGACATTAGGAAAAGATTCTTCACGCAGAGGGTGGTGGAGCACTGGAACAGGCTCCCCAAGGAGGCAGTCATGGCACCAAGCCTGACAATATTCAAAAAGCATTTGGACAATGCCTTCAGACATATGGTCTGAATCTTGTGACTGTCCTATGCTAGAGTAAGAGTTGGACTCAGTGATCCTTGTGGGTCCCTTCCAAGTCACAACGTTCTATGATTCTATGATCTCTCCCTCTCCCTGTCTTATTATACCTCTGGTTAAGGAATTCATAACTGTCTCTATTTCAGTAAGTATTAAATAAATGCTGCCCTGCTAGAAAGCTTGTGATGGGTTCGAACCTGGACAGTGTCACTTCAGGAAAGATTTCTCAGGGCTTGGATGAGATGGGGTTTTATGATATAGGAAGATTCCTAAGCCCAGAACTTTCTCTTTGCTGATTTGGAGCTCCTAGCCTACTTTAAGGAGTTTTCTTCTCTTGCAAGTGGAGGGTAGGACAGAACTTGGGTTTGCCTTGTTAGCCTAAGAACTTTAATCTCCAGCCTAAGAAAAGGTAGAGAAATTCATTTTGCTCACTGTAGGAATTCCCAGATCTGGGAAATCTTTCTTTTCAGCACTGTTGGCCAGACATTAGAAATATTCAGGTGCTTGAATAATGAGATGGATATATGGATTTTTAGCCAAGGATAGTCATAGCTCTTAGGTATTCCTGAAAAATACAGATCTGAATTTTTAGCTATTAGCTGTCTAAATATCTTTTGAAAATCTAGCACTGACAGAGAGATTTAGAACATACACTACTTTTCAAGATGCTGAAAAACTTTTGTTCTTGATTTAGCTGTTTAAAGAACTCAAACCTAAGGAATCCACAGCACTCCCAGATTTCACAGCATGGTGGATTAATAAGCACTTTGGATTGTCTTAATCACTTAGAGCAGATGTACCAAGATCTTATTGTAGGCTTATTTGTTACTGCAAAGTTATTCAGACATCAAAAAAGTCTAATTTTAATACATGTATAAAAATTATCACAAATTGCTATAATAACCGTACTGTTGTACTACAATACTCAAATTATGAAGAAAAAACCCAAAACTATTAGAGTAAAAGAGGAATATGTCTTACTCAGGTTTCTATAACATATTAATTACCGATAAAGCTTTGACAAACTACAATTTAGCTGACCTGAGAAACATTTATTTCCAGCTTGTTTTTTGACTGATACAGTTGTGAAAGAATTTTCATGTGAGTGGCCGTTGTATATCTGAGTCCTTCCTTTAAACAAGATAAAGGTGTGAGAGAATCTGCCCTTGTAGACTATGGAAAAAGACTATGGGCATTTGAACTTCCTCCTATACATCACTTGTCATTGCACATTATCTTCCAGTAACAGCTGGTGACAGAGACATTGTGCCTCTAGGAAAGTTCTCTTTTCTCTCTTCCATCTGTTTCAGTCCATTTACCTCAGAGATAAAACTCTGTTTTGGTTGGTCTGTTCACAACATCTTATCCAGATCATAATTTCAATACCTTCTGTTTGAGATACAGATCACTTATTTTTTTTATTTCTTTAAAAATAGCTGAAGATGGTGGTTCCTTCAATATTGGGAGTCCCATGCAACAGAAGTTTTCTGATCACTATCTTCTTGGGGTGGAAAAAAGAAGAGGGGAATCAAGAAACATGTTATTTCTCTTTTGGTATCACTCCTTGTGCTAAATAAATAAATTTGTCCAGGCATACAAATTCTCTGCTAAATTACCCTGCTTTCTGTACAGCAAGAATTCTTTTTAATTGAGCTCCAGGTCAAAAATTTTATGTGCCATCAGAATAAAGCACCTCCTTCTCATCCCCTTATAAGGGCCAAACCTCCTCCAGTGTTTTCTTGTGCATCTTAATATTGGTAATCTAGCTGTCACCAATGGCAGTCTACAACTGTTGCATTTCTGAGGACAAGATTCATTTACCCACTCTCTTATTTTTAGTTCCCTCTAGTTTGAACACTTTTGAGAGATTTAAACATCACCTTCATTCTTCTAAATATCACAAAACAATCCTTTTTTGGGATTAATTCCCTGAAATGGTAGTGTCAACTTTTTGTTTCTATTCAATATCGGATACACCTTGCTTGTTTTGTTAATGTTAACATAAAAAATCAATACTAATACTAATGGTGCTAAGGACCTGATAGTTTTTAAGAAAATGCATATTTAGTGAATTGTGTACTTTACATCTTAAAGAAATCCAGTGAACATCTAGACTCAGTCCAACATCTTTTTAGGTTTAATTTATTTATTTTCCTCTTTCTGAGGTTCTTTTGTTTGATGGCTTTGTTTTTTGCATGTACTGAAATACCTACTGTATTCCCAGAAAGCAAGAAACAGGAGTAAGTTTGTAAGTTCTTATATTACTTACAAATTTTAAAAACATAATACAAGTGGGGGTATATGGAAAATGGAAGAGCATTTACAACTTGCAGAAGGTTTCTCCTGACGTATTTTCCTGTGTCTTGATATTTTGGAGGTGGTTAGACTATTCTTTTTAACAAATAGAAAATATTTTCCTCAACCTTTCCTCTAAGTAGTTTTTGACTCTTTAAATGTAAGATCACCACTGGTCCTACTGCTATTGAGCAATGACAAATCTTAATTTATTGGAAGCAGGACAAGATATTAAAGAAAGATAGTTTGGTTCCCAGCAATCAATTTTTCAGAAAGCTGAAAATGAACAAAAATTGTCTCCTAAAAACCAAGAAAAATTGCTGATACAACACCTACAATAAATGTCATAATTTCCAAGTTCTAACTTTGCAAATTGAGTGTTCTTTATAAATCTGTCATTAAATGACAGGAGCTGCTCTTTGTCTCACCATCCCAGGCAGGATAGATTATAGATGACAAAGAATATGAAAGTTTTGCCTCAGAATACATTTATTTATGCAAAACATTGTTATCCAGAGGTGGCCTCATGAGACCAGCCTCATTTTTATGCATGACCTAATCGGACACCACGCATGCAGTGCACTCAGATGTGCTCAGTGCACTTAGGAACACTGAATCCTCAGTGCTTGGAAACAAAGACAAACATTTCCAGGAACATTTAAAAGTTTATTTTATTCTGACAAACTAAGGGGTGAAACATTTCTTAAATCTAAATACTAGGAGTATTAAAGATCAGGAATGATTTTCCCATGTAACCGATGACATCTGTAGCCTGGATGTTTACCTTAGAGCCTGACAAGCAGTGATCATTAGTGAATGGAAAGAGTATATTTACTTCACAAGACTCTGAAGTCAAGTCTCAACGAAAAACATTTTACAGTTTATCTTACCTCAGTTAGCAAAATTTTGTTAATTTCTAGTAAAGGTTGATAAACCAGAAGTATTTCATGCTTTTGGGTTTTTTTTTTTTTATCCCTGCTTGTTGCAGGGGAGTTAGACTAGATGACCTTTAAAGGTCATCTTCCAACCCCAACCCCAACCATTCTGTGATTCTGTGATTCTATACTTTGGTTTTGCGCAGACATACAGACAAGATGTAATGTGAATTCTGGGGAAGCACACCTGCACTTACAATTAAAAGGACTAGGGAGACATTTAGATGAGTTGTTAGTAATTTTTAAATAAGTTCACAGAGAAGCAGAAAAATAAATCTGTCGGAGGAAAGGTGCAAGAAATTAATTCTATCTATCCTTATGCAGAGTAGAGGAAAGAGAGGCTGATAGGACCGAAATATGGCAGAAGGTGATACTCTTCAAAAGTTGACATTCTCTCAAATGACTTAGAACAGATAAGAATATGGTTAAAGACAAGACTATTATGTAAATACCTGCATCAAACCATGATGATGTTCCTTGAGGAAGTTAAAATTTGGCCAACATGGATAGCTTTGTGCAGATAACCTTTCTGAAATTTTGCACGATACATGATTAGTGCTTTGGGATAGTCTGATGAAACTTGATTAGCCTGATGCCAATAAGCATTTGAGATGTTAATAAACAGCTAACTGAAAGCTTCAAACTGATTGTCAGTAAGAAAACTTCATCAAAAGAAAACATTTCTATAGGTCAGTACTACATCTAGTACTACTACAGGCTTAATGAACAACTGCAATCATTCCAGAGCAAGATTAAATACTAGGTTAGTACAATCCATTGAAAGGGTTTTAAAAACAGATAAATACAAAGCTACATATGAGAAAATTAGAACTTCAAACTATGTTTTCAAGGATATATCTGTGCAAAATCAGCACCCGGGCTCTTCAGGCACTAATATTTCTTGGGGTAGTGGTGATGTTGACTACACCTACAGAAAGAGTCTTGAGTCATGGAAAACCAAGTGTTGTGAAAAGAGTGCAGGAAATATACTCAATCAGACAAGAAAGTTGTGAGTTATTTCTAGAGCAGTGCTGCATCTGAGGTTATCATGGGATGTGCAAGGGAAGTGGTGAATATAAATAAGATATTAAATTTACACAGTGTTGTGAAGACATTCTATAATGCTGTACTTAGTCTGGGTTTTCACAGCTTCAAAAATAAAAGTTTTTATCATAGTTTCACAAAAAAAAGAACGAAACCAAACTAAAAAAAAAATACAGTAAAACATTCTGTCTGTTTATCTAGCATTAAAAAAAAAGAAAGAAAAGAAAAGGTTTAAACATCATTAATGACACATTGAGTGCTAATGGGCATTTAATATTACTGAGAAGGCATACAGCTGGCATATGAAGCCAGGCAAAATCAAAGTGGAAATAAAGGATCTTCTTTAAAAATGACAGTGATTAACCAGACATGGTCTTTTCCACTCCATCCTTTGTGTAGCACAGTGAGGTACAGCATCTGATCCTCTATTAAAAACACAGCTGCAGCAGAAAAGTTGCCAAGTCCTTCCTTCCCACCACTGCTGCAACTTCTTCTATGTCTAGACAGTGGAACAAAACAAGACTAGATGCTTTCCTTATTTTATCCAAGTTAAGTTTTAGTCAAGTTCAGATTACAGATGTTCAATAGAGGTGCAGCAAGGTGTGACATAAGGTCCTGTGATATGCAATAACTCATAACGGATAGCCTTGAGCAGCAGGAACCTGTGAAGATAATTTATCTGCTCCTGTTGAGCTTCAAATACTTTTCACTTGCTGAAAAGGATTCTGTTCTTCAGAAAGTTATGATCTGTTTCATACAACATTTTATTCCTGTTGACTCGCTACTGTTTCATGCTGTCATAAGTGTTAATGGCTTACAGCGCCTTTCTGAAGGTCACCAAGTCTTTATTTGCCCTGGAGACCCTGCAATACAGGAGACACCCTCTCTTTGTAGGTAGCTTGCTCTTATCTGCAAAGCATTAACCCAATAAAGTAATCAAGGAGAGATTTTATATCTCCGTGAAGGTCATACAGCTGACTGTTTGCCCAGCATCCACCCCTCAACTATTGTCTTGAATTTAACCCTAGGGAACATTTTGATCTGTTGAAGGATTAATCCCCAATTCCAAAGAATATTTAAAAAACAAAACAAAAGAATCAAAATAGCTTTCAGAGACACAAGGAGATGGGAAATTTATACATTTAGTGTGCGGGTTTCTGTGTGATTTCAAAGCTTCATAGGCTTGAGTGCTTTCTGAGGGTGTAAAAAAATCTAAGATTCTAAAAATTTCATTTACAATGTTCTTTCAAAATAAATCCATGACATATTTCTGTTAATTAATATTGGAACATGAGACTAAAACAGAGCAATCCGTTTATATGAATCAAGAACATTTAGGCTCAGTTCTGTGTTTCTACTACAGAGATTGCAGTTACCTCCTCAGTACCAGCACATAAAAAGACCCAATATACATTAATTCCTGCAACTTCAAACATACACCAACCATTACCATTAGAATTTGCAACTCTTGACATAGTGACCTTGAAGGTCCAACTGTGGCCTGAAGCTTTTAATTGGGATTGAGCTTTTAATTAGGTACTAATGATGTGACTCCATGTACAGAGAAGGTTCCTGGAAGCAGAATGTGTAGTGCTTGAAGATCATCTTCTAGGCACAAATTTTTCAGGTTTAATGCATCTAGAAAAATGAAGGTTGAACTCCTGTGAATAAATGCTTACTTTTAAAAATGAAATTTTAATCTTTAAATGTTTTTGAGAGCAATATCAAGAATTCCATTGTAGCAGGTGATCATGAGATATGGGTAGTTTGGTTTTTGGAGAAGCTTTACATTACTGTCTCTGGTTTGACTTTTCGGTGAAGTCACGACAGCTTTAGTTAAGCAGTCTTGAAGTTTAGTATCAGTTTAGCTGCAGCAGCATAAGGCATCCCCACTGTTGGATGCTGTGTGTTAAAATCATAAAACTGCTGGAAGATTGACCCATCAGGGAATATGAAACACAAATCAAGCTTGATGCAGCAGCAGAGAAAGTCCTTAAACTTCTATCGAAGTGTATTAAGGAAGAGATCAGCTTCTATACTGGCATTGTTTCTTGAATCACTTTCTTAGATATCCACATCTGGCCACTGCTGGGGACAAGGTACCTGAAAACACCTGGGGTAAAAAGATTTGATCCAACAGTCCATACACATGTGTGTTATTTATCCATCTTCCTCAGCCCACAAACTAGCTTCATAATCATACGTTCAACTATGAGCTGCAGTATCTTTCTGAAAACATACTTCTTGAAACAAAAATAGATACCTTTTTTTTAACTTTCCATTGGACTAAACTGAATCTGAGTTCATTCACTGTGACCTCAGAGTAAATTTTTGCAATAAAATACTGATAAATCAATTTGTCTATGTACAGAAGAAAGAATATCTCTTTGAGGTTATAGTCTAGTGTGCTTATGCTTATGAGATAAAAGCTATTTGTGAGTCTTAGGTGAAAAATTAAAGGAGATAGCGGCTTTAGGCAGCTCAACATGTAAGAAAAACGTTTCATATTTAAGCTCAGTTCTTTCTATCTCAGGCAATTCTTTATTAAAATTTAACTATGATTTCTCCTCCAAAATGGTGTGTTTATAACAGGGTGGAGAACATATCGTTTGGGCAGATTCAATCAATGGCATGAAATCAATATTATTAGCCTAAAAGCTCTGTCTAAAAGCCTGTAGATCACAGGAGATGGGAAGGAACAAGGCTCCTAAAAACAATCACTTACCAAAGGAATTTGAATAGGTTTCTCCAGAGACTGATGAAGGAATGATGTCAAAAATACATACTTTTTAGAGGGGGTAGCATATTCCTCCCCTTCTTTTTCCCCATTTGAGGGAAAATACAACTGTGAAAAACTAAGGAATAAATCTTTTTTAAAGGAGCATTTTAGAGAAATGCATGTTATTTTTCTTGACATTGATTCTATTTTTACTCAGGTAAATATTTATGCTGCTTTCAGTTATTGTAAACTTCAAAATAGTTTAATGATAATAATGATTTTGATAAATCTGATAATTTTTTTCCTGAAACATTTCATAAAGGTCTCTACAGTTACAATTGGAATTTATTTAGGACTTCACCTTAACAGAACCCATATTTATCAGGTTTCTGAAATTCTTTCAAGATTGTTTACTTATGAAAATATTTTTCTACTGATACATTTAAATGAAAAGAGATAAAGAAATTCCACGAGTTGTTTTTTTTTTTAAAAAAAAGAAAATGCTAAGAAATATACTATTTTTCCGATATAGAATTCCTGAATAATAAACACTCTCTACCAAATATCTCAAAGTACAATATTTATCCTGAAATTAGACTATGTTCAGTCTTTTGTCAGGCATCAGCCCATCCACAATGCTTAGCAGATTTACAGAAGTAAAAATTTTTCAGAACAAGTGAGTGAATTGCATTAATGTAGTTTACCTTTCTGAAATAAAAATGTCAAGGTTTTTACAATAAAGAGTATTTCACAGAATTAAATATACTAGATATTTTTCCTTTGGGTAGGATGTGTTTTTAGAGTGACACATGATCAGATAATTTGTAATCAATTATTTATTATACTCCATCACAAAGTGAACTTATTTTTTAATAAACACCAGTACCTACAAGTTTAGATGGTCCTAATTTTAAAATCTTAAAAAAAAGAAAATAGAAAATAAAAGGACTCAAACATGTAATATAGCAGCTAGATAGGTTTTGCTAATGTACTAAACTGCTAATAACAGAGACAATTTCAGAAGTTTTTAATGACAGAATATATATATATAAGTATCTTGTGGAGAAATGCTTCAGTCTTGCTTTATATTCAAGAATGTCAAATGAAATATCACCTATAATTCTAAAATACTTTCCCCTTAAAATACTGAACCTCATTGTGCAATCTTTAAGAGAAAATAATCTATCTTGTTGTATCATCCAGTATATGAAGTGGGAAAATATTCGCTCTTATTTTCTGCCCTCTGTTAGACTGTACAGACTGATGTCTCCTTTAGTATTACCTCATCAGTCACAAATGAGAACACACTTCAAAACATTCATATTTCTGAACACCCTTAACAGTGCTCTAAAGTAGTCTTGAAAATAACAACACAGGCACTGAATTCACTTTGAACTGAATGGAAATTATATGAAACCACTATCAAGTAACTTACATAACAAGTAAGAAAAATATTATTGCACAATTTTGCTGTTTCTTTATCGGCCATATTTATCAGTTACATTCATATTGACTGCCAGTAACAAATTTCAAGAATTTTACTTCTAAAAGCTCTTCTAAAAATTTTTAGGAACAGTGTTCAGGACTTCTTACATCTGTCCACTGTGGTCAATAAGAAAACTTCTGCAAAAACTGCAAAAAGCCTCATATCAATTATTCTATTTTTTCAGATCCTTGCAAAAGCTTTTCTCTCTTAATTCTAGAAAGTGGAAATCCTGTTCTAATTCAGAAGTGACTTGACTTACTGATAAATGCCACCAGTCCAGTCATTTGTATCATCACAAGCACATATCCATGTGAAAATAACTCGCTAACGCTTATAGTCATCATCCTTGTGAGTTATATATTTTAAAGGTGGATTTACTCTGTCTGAATTCAAAACCCAAAACAGGGTTTAGTCAATATCTACATTGCATTGAGTTGGCTGGAAAGGTTTTCTAATGATACTGATAACTTTAGAGTGGAAAAGATGAGTGCTTGTAGCAAAGAGATGGTAAAAAGGCAGGTGAAATTCCATGAAAGGGGACATAATGTTAAATAGGGAAAAAAATAAAATTTGCACTTATAAGAAATAAGACCTTGAGATATAATAGACTATAATATCACTTCAGTCTTCAGTAAAAATAAAATGGAATTTTAGGAATTATTGGATAACTAGAAAAAATACATTATGCCCTATGTCTTGAATATTGTGTTTTTTTCCCTGAGGACATAGCAGAGCCGGGAAAATGCAGCAAAAAAAAAAAAAGAGGTGTCTAAAGGTATAGAGTGACTTCTCTGCAAGAAGCCACTGAATTTATTAAGACCAGGACCAGAACACTTCAGGCTGGAAAAGAGCAAATTGAGATATGCACAAAATCATGAAAGCCATTGAGAAGGTGAGTAGGGACCCACTCACCCTCTCAATATGCAAATTAATGGACACCAAATAAACCAGCAAGAGGCAGGTCCAAAACATAGCAAGGACGTATTTCCTCATACAATGTGATGGCTAGCTGTGAAACCTCTGTGGGACACTTTGTATAGTAAATATACACAGGTTCAAACATATCAGAGCACATTCGGAGAGGAAAAGTCCCCCAAGGACAGTTAAATACAAAGGTATTTTCTCTGGCTCAAGAAGTCTCTGAGCCACAAATCACTGGAAGCTGTGGACATACCACTATGCCCTGGCCCCATGCTCTTGGTTTTCTCTCTGGATCTATGCTGGAGGCACTCCTGGGTAAATCCTGGAGGGAATTCTCTCACCTGCCCTGGCTGTTGTATACAGATGTACTACAGACTGACTCAGGGGCACTTTGTGGTGTCACAGCAGACATCTAGCCATCATATATGACTTGAAAGAAAGCACATGCAAAGAAGAAAAAAGAAAATGGAATTGTTTTCTACCTTTCCTATTTGAACAAAGTAGAACATAGAGGGGAGAAAGGCAAGGTGACATGAGACAGTCAGTGGGAGGTGCAGAGGGCTATTGTGCAAAGGGCTATTGTGCAAAGAAGCAAAAACAGTAGCTGATGGCGCCAACAGAGCCAGCAAGAGGCTGAGTGAAGAAGGGCTGGATATGGGAAGCAGGCAAGAGATATGGTTTGCAATCCTGTATTCTGAAGAAACAAGAACAGCTAAATGAATGACAGCTTTTTTTTTTTTTTTTTGGTAATAGGAATGGAGATTTTGAAGTTGAACCACAAATAGAGGAAAATCAAAAAGGAAACCAGAGGCAGGGAATAATCAGAGGTAAACACTCCTCAAGCCTCTCGTAAAATTGAAAAAAAAATGTTCATTTAAAACAGCATTTTCTGCTACATTTAAATGTAGAAGATCTCCTTTTGGTAGGTTTAGGACTTATTTCATTTATTTGTTTGTTTGTTTATTTGTTTGGTTTTAGTATTTTGAGTTGTTATGCTGCTCAATATTCCACAGTATTTCTCTTTTTTGTAACCTCAGAGGTGTGATTTTTCAGCATGATTATTCCCTTTGCATAGGAATCCTGAGCAGAAGGAAAAACGTAACTCTCTTCTGCTAAAAATATCAAAATATCCCTTCAACATCATCTTGTGTGCCTTTAAAAATAATAACCTTGGCTCTTTCACCATGAAAAAAGAGCAAGTTTATGTTTCCTAAAATATAAAGAATGAAACTCACAATGAGAAATAATTACAATTATTGTTACAGATCTTCCTCAACATTGAAGACCAAAAACTTTTTTTAAAAGAAAAATAGTTGTAAAAGAAGAAATACTTGAGGGAAATATAATGTATGAAGGATTTAATATTAACATTAAAATATAGATCCATCATTTGCTCACTAACAAAGCATAAAAAGTTAGGTTCCTAAACTGTCGGAAACTTACTGACATACACTACAGACAGTGCATATAGAATTAAAATTAATATTTAAATTTAGCTAAAATGTTACTTTTTAGAAATATCGTGAAGAGTTTTTTGACATTGAAATTACAGATTTCTTTTACAAAGTTACCTTTGTACAAGACACATGACTTTGTGTCAGTTTGATTTTTATAAAGCACCTTTTATGCTGGTGTGAAAATGCATGATCTTAAAAAAAAAGGTAAACAAACTTCTACCTAAAAATGCATCCTCAAAACCTTTTCTTAATCTCACTCTTGTCCAGAATAAACCCACTTTGGAAGTCCCAGCAGAGAAAATGGTATTGTTCATTTCCCTTGCTATGTAACAATTGCAACAATTTGTGGCATTAGGAAAAAAATCTGTCTGGTCTTATTTCTGACCAGAAAGTCTATGCCCCATCCAAAAAATATTTGTGATTACATCTTACCTAAACTAATACATTTCTACCCTTGTTTTCATGTGTACCTCCTGCTATTTTGGTAAAATTCTCAATAGGTTCTAGTGAGAGCTCAGAGGGGGTCAGAATAGGGTAGGTTCTGTGATTAGCAGCATTGGGTAACTTACAGAGGAAATGTATGTCATTAGAGTTAGTGTTGGGCTCAGAACTGGAGAAGGAGAACAGGGAAAATGAGAAGAAAAGAAGACCAATTGTACTGATGTGGCTCCGTGAAAGGAGTGGATGGTTCCTGCTGTACCTGTGCAGGAAGAAATGCATGCTTAGAAATTATTCCAATATCAAGGAATTAGCTACAATATGCTTTACCTTTCACATGAGACAGACCCTGTGCCAGATCAAGTGGTGTTTTTGGGGAAGGCATTCATCCTCTTGTGCAGAGCCCCTGCATATGTTAGCATACAAGAAATACCTTGAATTCAAAGTATAATAATGGACATCCTATTACAAAAGCTGTATTAAAGGAACAGAATATTTTTCTAAAGGTACAAGAGGAATACTTCTTGCTCATCCTTCTTATACAGCAACTAAGAGATTGTGTTGATAGCAAAACAACAAACAGGAGGTCAAAAAATGGGCAAAATACCTAGCAGTACTTGATGACTTCCTCAGACATTAAGGTTTTTGTGTACCTAATGATTTTATCTATGAAATGATGTGGTGAAGGAATAGCAGAAGACTAATTATTGTCAATGAATTTAACATAATTAATTTCAGAAAAGAAAAATTAATTCCAAGCATTAACTATGAAGTTAATGCTTCACGAGTGCATTATTTTTCAGGAAGAATGCATGTCTTTGTCCAGTTGTCTGGACTATGATTATTCTAATTTTCTACCTTGCAAAATACCATGAAGAACAGTCATTATGTAGCGGTACAGTCATGATATTAACAACCAAATTGTCTAACAAATTGGACTCTCAGTTTCATTAAATTGTATGAGATTATCTTGATGAAGGCCAGAGGAGGAGAAGAGAAAATCATAGAATCATAGAATGGTTTGGATTGGAAGGGACCTTAAAGATCATCTAGTTCCAACCCCCCTGCCATCAGCAGGGACACCTTCCACTAGATCACGTTGCTCAAAGCCTCATCCAGCCTGGCCTTAAACACTTCCAGGGAGGGGTAATCTACAACTTCCTTGGGCAACCTGTTCCAGTGTCTGACCACCCTCACAGTGAAAAACTTCTTCCTAATATCTAATCTAAACCTGCCCTCTTTCAGTTTAAACCCATTTCCCCTTGTTCTGTCATTAACTGCCCTTATGAAAAGTCCCTCCCCAGCTTTCTTGTAGGCCCCCTTCAGGTATTGGAAGGCCGCTATCAGATCTCCCCGGAGCCTTCTCTTGTTCAGGCTGAACAGCCCCAACTCTTTCAGCCTGTCTTCATAGGAGAGGTGCTCCAGCCCTTGGATCATCCTGGTGGCCCTTCTCTGGACTTGTTCCAACTGGTCCATGTCTTTCTTATGTTGGGGGCTCCAGAACTGGACACAGTATTCCAGGTGGGGCCTTACAAGAGCGGAGTAGAGGGGCAGAATTGCCTCCCTCGACCTGCTGGCCACGCTCCTCTTGGTGCAGCCCAGGATACGGTTGGCCTTCTGGGCTGCAAGCGCACATTTTCGGCTCGTTGCAGCCCAGAAAAGAGAAACGTTTAATGACAGAAGCACAACTCTGAAGAGACAATTGTTTGTATAAATGTCAGCCACAGGAACAAGTGAGCACAGACTGAATGAAAAGCAGCTCTAGAATCTACAGGGTATTAAACCAAGAATAAACAAAGATACCAAAAATCTTTAGTTTTTTTTAAGTATATAATGAGCTTTGCTTCCAGGATAAAATATAGGGGTAACAATGAAATCTTAGATGTTAAAGTGTCATTCTCATCCTGCAATATTCTATATTGCTGCACTTTCTAATCTCATAGTAAATAAGATCCACTGCCACTCTAAAGATAACACTATGGAGTTGGGGGAAAAAAAAAAAAAAAAAAACCAAATTATTTTTGTATACTTAACGTCAAACCTTGTAGCAACACAGTTGATGAGTCGTTCATTCATCACCTTAGGAAGCAGGTCTTCTTGCTGAACCAAATTATAACAGACAGGGGCTTTAACAACTCTGCTTAGTAGATTTAAGAGTCAGAGAATGTGATGAAGAATGGCAATTTATCTACAGACCTCAACCTGCAGCACTGTGCCATAGATGCTTCTTAGAATAACACCTGAATTCTTAGGCTTGAGTTATGGCTGTTTCAGGACAAAACTTTAAAGGTATGCAGAAGAGGTAACTACTCTTCAGTTCTCATTTGAGCACAGAGGGGAAACGTGCAGACATGCAGAGGGAAGGATGTCCTTATTTCAGTACCTTACCTCTTCCAGTTCCGTACCTTAGCTGCAAGGATATTCTTCTGCCATTCAAGGTTTCTGTGTTTGTAAAACAGAAGCCTCACAATGTGCACACAGTTTGAGATTGTCAGGCATAATGACGTAGAATAGTTAATAAAAAGCAAGGCTATTTTAATGCTGTCTTTCGTTGTTGAGAATAAGTGCCTCGTAAACATAAAAAGTAAAAGTATATTAGAGGAAAAATAAACAATTCTGAGACAAGAAAAAAAGCCTCAAGTGTTCAAGAACAGCCAGAGGCTGTTTCACCATTTTTTTCTTGGAAAAAAACAGTCATTGCAGAGCTAAGAATAAGCATGAAAAGCTATAGTCTGATTAGAATGATTTTGATCACAGGTAAATATTTGAAGCAGAATCTCAATGTGATACCAATTATGGGAGAATTAATCTTACCATCTTATATGTAGAAAATGTAATTACTTGCAGTGTAGCAAATGTTATATTTAAAATTTATTTTACACTGAAATAAATGTAAATTTCTTGAGCAGGTGAATTTATACTTATGATAATAAATGTTTTCATATCCATTTCCCATGAAATCTCCAGGGAGCTTAAGTCTGACTAAGGTCATCCCACGACCCCTATTTAAAATGCATCAAACAGTAAATAGCTTTCATCAAAGCATCCTAACGTTGTCGAGGAACACGGCTTGTCATAAATTGCCTGGCATGCGTGTTAAGGATGCAGATACAGGCAAGGCAATACACCTTTTTTTCACCTTAAAAGTGTTCTTTTAAAAGCACCATCAAGGGTTCTTTGATGCACATGTAAGCCAAGGATGTCCTTTAAGGGTTGGAAGACCTATGGTTTTGGTGCAGTTTTTCTAACATTTTAAATATATCTAATTTATCAAGCCGCTTGTGATAAAGCTTTCTCTAAAAGACTTGCAAGCTGATAGCAGGGGAACAGGGGGAGACTGCACACTCCATGATGAATGAGATTTTTTTTTCTACTTGAGACATACCAACTAGATCTATCTCAAGTAATGTCCAAAAGGAAGAAGGCTGAGCAGAAGCACAAAGGACACATTATTTACTCTCCTTGCTGCTGCTGTCTGGGGAGATCCACACTTCTACAGCTTCCCAACTACCACAATTTTTACTGCCCTTGTTAGACTGTGGATGTTGCTTCTTCTGCAGTATTGGTCCCCTAGGAACAGTAAGGGTCACATATTCTTTCCTTTTAAGTGTCTCTGCAGGTCTCTTGGCTCCTCTTGGGAGCAGTGATCCATGTGTGCTCTTTTTGTTTTCTCCTTCTTTTCTTTCCTCAGAGAGGAATTACACAGAAGCTTTGCCTCTGTCTCCTGCAGTTAGGTTACTGTATTCAAACCTTTTTCCTGTTTCTGAAAGATCACAGATGTCTATAAGTTGTATTTGGTGGTGGTTGGTTCCCCTTACAGCCCAGTCAGCTCTTGATCCATTTCCTCTTTAAGGACCAGAACTCACAGGCTAAAAAAGTTAAAAATCATTTGCAGCAACAGAAATCATATTTTCCAGAGCCCCTTCTTAGACTCTCTTTTTATTGTTGGGCATAATTTTCCCCAACTTATTTCCCTAGATCCTACTAGAAAAGTAAGAGCAGTAGAATAACCTCTGTCCTGCTCTAGGGACCTCTTTAGCAGCATTCTTAGATATTTTTCATTCTTGTATTACTTTACATTAAAATATTAAAGGCCTGTCACTAAGTTCCCCTGCATGCTTTTACATTACCTTATGTGATTTCACCATGGGAGTTGTTTTCTCTGCTTCTTAGTGTTTGGTTTATTCATTATATGGCATGACTATCAGTCCTTTTCCACAGTGTTAAATTTTGCTCAACTTGTGACTTATGAATTACTTACTTGCCTTAAATGATTAAAACTGCACAGGGTATAGCAAAGATTGACTACTGTTTATCAGCACAGCTATGAAGCTACTGTCTTAAATGATCCTGGTCAATTTGGTTTATAGTTTTTGTATGATAAGGATATTTCTGTTGAACTGTGAATATTCTCTTGTGGCTGTTGGATTACATACTTGGCATAATGTTGAGGAAAGAGGTGTTACTCCCCAGTCAGAATCATGAAGCTTAGTCGTGGGAAAAACTAAAGATCTTTCCAATAAAAACCTACTTTCAACAGACAAAAAAAGACTAAGACACTGTAGTATACATGTTAAATGTGAGAAAACTGCCAGTAAGAATAAGAAAAAAAAAGAATAAAAACTCACTTAAATCTGAAAACTATTATGACTAAAACAAGTATGAGCTTCTTTAAAGAGTGTGCTTTTTGTTCTACACATTATCAACATATACACTAACGTGAGAATAAATATGTTGCTAGATAAACAATGGTGTTTCCCATCTATATTGCAGAAATTTTTTTTAATAGATACAATGGATTTGTCTACCAAGTTCAGTTCTGTTTCAATCAACATAAATTCTTACACTTTTCTCATCACTTTAATATTTGAGCATTGTATGTGTTCAAGTGCTTTGTGAGCAGAAGCTATTGATTCTTTAAAATGTACCAGAAGGGAGAAAAGGCTTTTTCTGTTGTTTTTAATTTACAGATGAAGGAGTAGATGAAGGGATTAAAGATCCCAGAGGATTTAGAGTGAAAGTACTTCACATCCAGAACTGTTTTTAAACTTCTGTCATTTGCTGATCTTCAGTGTCACATCTTTCTTGCAGAGCCATGCTGAACAGTAACATAAAGCAATTGGTGAACATATTGCATCAGCTGTATGCTTATGTGATGTTCCGTGATAGATGCCATATTGCCATTTCCATGCATTGTAGAATATACATTTCACAGTCTGAGAGGATTTTTATAAAAGTGCTTTATGTTGCTAAATGCAAGTTTTCATCAATATATACCAAATATTTCTATGTCTTATAAGGTAGTTTGCCTTCTCTGCCATATTTCCTCTTCCTTTAATATAAATGCTGTTTTCTTTCAGTGCAAAATGTCTTTCAAAAATGGAAAAAGTAATCTTGCAAACTTGACATTCTTCAAGGGAATTTCATTGAAGTTACATTATGTTTCCAGTTACATTAAAAAAAATCTTTCACTGAATAACTGACCAGCCATAGAAATTTTAACAGGATAAATATTCACCTTGAAGCAGTTAATTAGAACTTCTCATTCACAGTATTCTTTTCCACTTGCTCAATAATGATTTTTACAGTAACAAAAAAAAAAAAAACTTCACAACATTATATTTTCAATTTCTATACTACACTCCTAAAAATATTTGAAGCTTAAATCATTCCTGTTTTGCTGCAGAGAGCTGGATAAAGTTGCCACCAGCTTTCACAGTATTCTGTGTACAATTTAGTATACAAATTCAGTCTGGGGTTCTTACACTTACATGTTCAGAGGTAACACTGTTGACTCTGATGAAAATGTGACTTCAGATGATATGAGTTTCACAAAGGCTTATATTAGTTCAAAACTTTACTAAATTCACATATGAATGAACCTAACTAATTATTTTAGATTTGCAGAGCTTGAAGAACTGTTTCACTTCAAGTGCATGTGGTCCTTATGTAGTCTAGGAACACGTGACATATTTCTTTCATTCAAGGAAGTGTATTTTTTCTTTCTAGTTTTTCCAGTGAGATTGAAAATGCTAAAGGAAGATTGTACATGCATAGGAGAGAAATAGTATTCAAAATTACAGTCACAGATGGGTGTAAAGTATACATTATACCCACAGTGATTTTATTTTCATTGACATTCATTCCTCATATCAGTGTAGCCAAGTCTATGTTTACATTACACAGCTGATAAGCTGCCAAGCAGGTCTCCTCTGGCAAGCTGTAACTAGGAGAAACTTTTAAAATCACCCTTCACCTTGGTCTCACTGAGCACAGTGCAAATTCCTAAACCTAGGATGCATTTCCTCAGATCAGGGCTTGAAATCTGCATCAAAGGCTGTACTCGGAGACAAAAGATCCTCCTGGGCAAGCCCGTGTGCCTTCCAGTACCGAGCTGGAGGAATGGAAGTTACGCAGAAACCTGAACTGAGACATTAATTTTTAAGCACCTTAAAGTTTCTGGGCTGTGTTATCCCGCCTCCATCCCCAGGTTGGAGGGAACCAACCCCTTTGGTTTTGTGCAGGTCAGCCCTCAGGAAGGAGGACTGGCAGGCTCCTACTACTTTCCACTGAGAGGTGACAGCTGATAGCCAGTTGTCTCTCAGCTCCCACCCACTGCTTTCGAACTCAGGTAAACAGCTGTGTGGGTACGAAAAGGGGGGTAACAGTGGTGGCTGAGGTCTATGGCCATGTCCCAAGCCTGTGCTCAGAGCCTGGCCAAAGGTGCAGTACAGGGACAGCCAACTTGAGACATTCACTGCTTTTAAATTCTTGCTACTCTGCTCTGTTGACACCCCTTTTTTGCTGCCTGCCTTATCCTTGCTATTTTGTTTTCCAGTTAGTCCTCAGAAGAATGTGAACCTAATAGTTTTGTGTTAGTAGGACTCTGGTTCAGGTTACTCTTTTGTAAGTTTAAAGATTTATTTGATTTAAAAATCTAGGTGTATTAAAATAAATGAACTGGTTGTCTCATGGTTAGTGTTTGAAAATGAGGAATAAGAAAAGAGAACTTCAAAATTTTTTTGGTTTAAATTTCTAAATTAAAAGCTATCTGATTGATTTTTCTGAGGTTAAACAGCTTAAAAAAACCCCAATTAAACCCACAAACAAACAAATAAAACTATTACCATTAGTTTCTAACATCTTAATTTTTCATGGTAATATCTTAATTTCCTGGAGCATTCAACAACAAAAGATAAAAATTCATTTTTCCTTTTCATTACTTTCATTGCTAGGATTCTCAGCGTAAAATAATTCTCTAGTAAGTGCAGGCAGGTGCTGACATTAAAATTGCAAACTACCACAAGCAGATATATAAAACAGCTTTTAGCGTCAGCTCTGACTAAAGTCAATGACAAACTCATATTTCAGTGTGAACAAATAGCATTATATATTGAGTAAATGTGACAAAAGAGCAGAGTTTAGCTCTTGAGTGTAAAAGACTTCAGTCAGAAAAGTGAGACAAAATCATAAAGAGTCTTTGGGAGGAAGTCCATACATCATCTGATATTTGCCCAGTCCCATCATTTTTTACCGCTCAAAGAAACCATCTCCAGATAGCTGTGCAAACTGACAGGGCGATTGCCTAAAAAATTATGGGGCTTATTATGGGATGTAAGTGGAAGAGAATTTGGGGACTTCATAAAATTCATTTTGCAGTGTTTTAAGGATATTGTTGAAATTTGCAATGAGATGTTTAGGGAAAGGACTAAAGTTGGTGAAAGGAAGGGACTGGTGTGAATCAGGGAGGAACAACCATTGGAAAAGAGAGGGAAAAAGAGTCAAAAGTGACCAGTCAAGCATATATGGGTCAGCACACTTGCCTATCTGAGCCCCCTGTTTGATCGTCTTAAACCCTGTTTCTCACTGTAGAGAGTGGGTGGGCTCTCCATGTGTCGGGGGAGCAGGAGAGGAGGCTGGAGTGGCAGTGGGTGGGAGGAGCATGTGGGGCTGTGTGCAAGTGCCTGGAGAAAACCACAGCACTATGGGAGGGACAGGAGGAGCCACTGTGCCTGTGATGTCTGTAAGCACTGCATGTGTTTGTGTGGGTGTTGGTACAGGCATCGATTTCTGCATCCTTGGGGCTCTTGGCCACTTGACACCATTAGGAATGCACTCAGCTTCAGTATCAGCTGGATCTGGGAACATGCAACCACTGCAGCCTGCACAAAAACACCCCACTGGATCCAGCTACCTTTTGCAGCTGGCAGGCAGACTTTTGAAAGGAAGTGAAAACTAATAAGAACTGCAACTGAACTAAGCTTCTATGCCACCATCAAACAAACTTAGGACTGTGTATTGTCACACCTACCAGTGATAATTGATTTATCATCCCTGTGAATGTTTTTGCTTTCTCATTATGCCAAAATTGTAAAAAATACAAGTGAGCTAACCTGTGCTAAGTCTAATTTTACAGATTTAGTGCTCAAAATAACCTATAAAAGCTATAATACCAATAACAACATTAATGCCCTGAATCAAGACATTTTTTTCACCTTTCCCAAGGCCGCTCTTCAATGTAGTCTGCATATTCCTTATCCTTCTAAACATGTTTTCAGCTGCATTAGGCAGTTTTCTTTGGGTTTGCACTATTTGTACACATCCCCAGCCCTGCATAGCCACAGTATTCAGATCTTTCCTAACTGAATTATGGGCAAGTTATTGACTGGTTTCCATTTGTGCAGTCTTTTATGTTTAAACCACCAAAAGACAATCCCTAATAAGGTTTGCGGGAATGATCGCCAAGAAGGAGTTCACATATAATGAATGACGGTATTCAAATGTGCCAACTTTACTGTGCCCCTCTCTATACAACCCACCTATAGATTACCATTTCTATACTTTTTGATGTCAATGAGATATCTTCAGGTTCCTTATGAGTGCAACACTATTACTTTGTTTATGTTAAGTAGCATGTTATTTAAATGGCTCTGTTGATAACAGTAAGACTTTCAGTGAAAAAAGTAACAAACAAATGAAAACATGTGGCTCCTTGGGAATATTTCAGTCTAATTACTTCAATTCTCCCATGAAAAGAGCATAAAGAGTGTAAGGGTTCCTTTTCCCTCCAATGGAGCCCTGATTCTACAGGAATATATAGAGGAAACTATATTTCCTACTAGTGCTGAAAGCCATTCTGAAGTCCAATCACTGACCATTGCCTATGGCCAGAGAAATAATGCTTCTGCTTTAGAGGCACACACAAACAAAGCACGAAGGCTAATGTGCCAAGTCTACAAAACAGGCTATACCTATATGACTTCCTGCCATCAATGTTCAATGAACTACTGTAAAACATAAGTGCATATATAGAGAGTATTTGAGATTATGAAAGTCATCTTGCTGCAGGAGAACAATTGCCTAATGTCCTCCTGGGGATGGGAATCTATCTTAAACATGCTATTATTTTTACAAAGGAGACCTATAAAGCTGTATCATTAATAAAAACTCTGCCTACTGCTTTTTCTTTTCTTTCTAGTGATTGTGCACCTGTTTAAAAGATTTTAGTGCTCTTCTAGGTTCTTCTAAAATGTGTCACTATCTTTATATGAAAGTGCCATAATATTTATTATTCTCTCCAATAAAGTATGGTTTTGTGTCTTCTGTGGCATCCGAAAGACTAAAAGGTAGATGACTAGTAAAACTACTTCGAAGACCAAAAGGGGGAAAGAATTATGTGAGTTCCACTCTCTCTCTGATGCAGATGTGGAAGGAACAGTTTTTCCTGCTTTCATGGGTAGAAGATGAGGAGCAGGATTATAACCATAGGTAGCTAGTAGTAACCACATATCTATAAAGCTCTGTCAGCTAATATTCAGACTTGATAAAACCTAGATTGTTTCAGGCTGCAGATGAATCCCAAACCATTTTGCAACAGAATTAAAGACCTCATAGTTGCAGGACTTCAGTCATTCTCATAACACACCTTGCATAGAAAAGCACCAAATTCCTTAAATGGACCGCATAACAGTGAATCTAAGGGCTGGAAAAGAAAAAGAGCTAGTGCTGCCTCCATTGGAGGCTGAGATACAAATCTTAGCAAGGAAAAAAAAAAAAAAAGATAAGATAAGGGAAAAGCCATCATGCAGCTTCCTTCCTGTAACTGTAATTGTTAATAATCATATTCATGACAGAACATGAATTCTCTATGCTTGAATATTTCACAAGAGAACTTCCTCGGGGGGAAGCCATACATGAAAACTTTGGACTCTCCTGATATTGTGGGGTTTGTTTCTTAGAACCACAGCTGTGACTCTGAACAAAGGACCATCAAATGCCAAGTAAGCCGTATGTCTTTGCAAACTCTAATTGTCTGGGGATAAGTGTACTTTCCAGCAGAAGAGAGCAAAGAAGTTCTGCCATACATTTCAAGAGCAATATAATTCATTGTTCAACCAACTTTGTGCTCTAACCTTTGCCATGAACAACTGGCTAAAATTACATCACAAATATTTCAGGATTTTAGCTTAGGAGGTTTTCTTCTACTTCACAGCCATTTCTATCATTAATTAACTGAGTATTTTATATGTAGTAGGAAAACTGGAGTGTTTCTCATTCCCTCTTTGAAAAGGCTGATAAGTCATCCTAAAGCAAAGGCAAGCATCTAAATCCATGATAAAGCACCTAAATAATTGTAGTCTGATTTTTAAATTTATCAAGCACTTTAAGTCCCTCTGCCACCAGCAAAAGCTGTGGATGGATAGCATCACAGCATGCACTCGGCTGTAACTACAGGTACTGAAGTTGAAATTTTTTGGCCAAAGTCCAACACCTTTGTATCTTCTGATGTAACTGAGGTATAGTCTGATACATGAACTATTTAATCGATGTTTGGCTCTGATGCAAGAAAACTTAAAGGCATGATAATAGCTAGTGGTGGGTCTCAGCTTAATAAGCCCCATCTGAAGTCTCACTCAGCTAGAATCTAAGTGTATATTTCAAATGTATAGCTATTGCAGGTTGGAGATAAAAGGCTGGCAAGCAGCCATGAGTGTTGGAAAGCGAGCTCTTGGCTCAGTGCAGAGATCCACCTTGTACCAAACTGCACCTCCAAGAGCAGAGGGTCAGAAACGAACTATGAACTTTGTCACAAATAAACCAGGGTGAGCTACCAGATGAAATCTTTGCTTGTCTCACCATTGATAGTGAAATAGAGGAAATAAGGACCATAGGGTGTTTGTAAATTTGTTACCAGTGTGTTCTCCATCCACTCTGCTGCCTGGTCATTGCTGGAGTCTCACGCATCCCCCTGGTGCTTCAGAACAGCTATCCTCGACATCACTGCTTGCATCACACTGGAACATGGTCAGCCCAGCCTGAGCCCTCCAGGTTGCAAGGCTTGGCACAAGAGCTCACACTCTCACCCCCCAGCAGGGTTTGAGCATTTGCTGAGCCCCCAGCCTCTGTATGCTTTTGCTGCGGGTGCACCGTGGATGGTGGGCACTAAGAGCACCCCTGGAACATCTGTTTGTTCTGCAAAGTAGCTGAGGCATGCAGGGATGACACTGTTACAGAAACCCTGATAAATTAATCGTTTAGTCTATTGAGGTGCTTTGAGTACACTGACTGAGGGAAAATATTTCAATTCAGACAGTTCCAGCAAATGTGGACTGTTCTGGAGATCTCCAAAGACACAGCAGCCATACACACTTCCAGGCTAGAGAGACATTTGGGTGATTTAATTGGAACCTAGTGTTCTCCTGAGCAGGAGCACGTGTCACCTCAACATATTAGATAACAAGTAATTACAAAATAAAATTAGTTTGGTCATTAGTAGATTGACAACTGTGTTTATAATGCAGGACATGACTTAAGACAAAGACATGCTTTTTCTCGTGTGTTACATAGCTGCCAAAGTTTCTACCAACAATGCAGTGCCAGGTTGGCTTGTATTTCTTGTCACGTTCTTTCTTTATATATGGTGCAATATCCTCTTCTATGTTGTACTTCTCCAATGCCTTGGTTATTAGTAGATGGACAACTGTGTTTAGTATAATGCAGGGCACGCCTCAAGATAAGGCTCAGCTCTCAGTGATATCAGCAGTGTTTATCATTAGGAAAGCAGGTTTTGCTAAAGCCCCCACTGCTGTTGCTTTTATATTGCTAAATAACCTAATCTTCAGGGAAGAGCAAAAATTTCAGAGGTTTGGAGAAAAGCTTGTAAATGCAGTTTGGTTTGTTTTAAGACAGGTAAAAAGGACTCCTGTGTTTATTTACAGTCTCACAATGTTTTAATCAATTTAAGAATACGAAGGGGGAAGGCTGTTTTTCTTTTATTTTGAAATGGCTAGAATTGACACTGGTAATATTGCTGTAACAATGAAAAGTTAAAGGAATAATATTACATGGTAAGTACCACAGAACACACAAATCATCAAGTTGCTATCTAAAATTCCTAACATTCCAAATATCTTTATTTATATGGTTCATAAACAGAAAAATATCATTAAGCTGCACTCCTAATTAGTCAATATTAGCAACAGTTCTTAACACCTTAGTTTCTCTCATTCTATCCCTTGTTTCTGCTATTCACACTGAGTTAATTTTAAATTACTGTCAAAGACTTCTGACTGTGAATCTGTGATCTGACTGCTTATTCTGAACACTAAGATACAAAGCATGATGACTTCATTACTACATAGCATGTTGTAAATATGTATGATTATTTGCCATACACTTAAGCACTAAGGTTTTTTTGTGATAAGGAAATTTTTATGAATTATGTATGTCTGTGTAATGGAAGCTGATGAAGCTTCTAATTTTGCATTAGGCTCCAAAGAGGCCAGTACAGAACAAATAGCTGAAATCATGTTACTATTGTTAATCTTTTATAATTTCCAACACCACAATCTCATCTGAAGTTCATGTTATGGAGGTTATTATTATCAGATGTCATGTCTTACAAGTGATAGGACAAGAGGAAATGGCCTCAAGTTGCACCAGGGGAAGTTTAGATTGGATATTAGGAAGAATTTCTGTACCAAAAAGTTATCAGGCATTGGAATGAAATGGTTATAAGGTACCCAGGTGGAGTCCCCATCCCTGGAGGTATTTAAGAGTCATCTAGATATAGTGCTTAGGGACATGGTTTAGTTGGGCGCTTGTCAGTGCTAGGTTAATTAGTGGACTTGAAGATCTTAAAGGTCTTTTCCAAATTTGTCTTAATATTCATGTCATTGTCTGAGAAGCTGAGTAATTTAATCAAATCCCTCAATTCACCTTAGGTGGATTTTTTTTTTTTTTTTTTTTTTGAGCAACTTAAGATAATAACAAATTTTTTCTCATTTTCAGTAGAGCAAGCAATAAGATAATATTTAGCTGAAATAGTATGTCTCTACTAGGTTAAAACATACTCAACTTATTAGTGATAGCAAAGTTTTCACCTAGGGTAAATTGAAAAAAGTAGAGAGTTGTATCATTTTCAAAAGGCTTGGAGTTAGGACTCTGACCTCAGATCTATGTGGTCCAGGATTAAGTTATTTCAATTCTGTCTAGGGTCATCTGGAATAGCAATTTCATCCCTGACCGATGAAGAAGCACACCTCATCTGGTAGCACAGATGTGCTAGGAAGTGGTGCCAGAGCAGCAGTATGAGACCTGCCGTGTAGCCTTCAGCAATGTCTGGTGCTGACTCAACCAGAGAGGACAGCATTGTTCAAGCTGTCTAATGGTACCCCCTGGAGGGAACTGAAGCTGAGCTAAGCAGGAAAAAAGAAAGCATCAGTACTGAGCTTCCTGGAGTTGATACTCTAGGGAGGCTGATTGTGCTATGGCAGACAAGGAATTTTGCTTTGAAGTTACCTCCAAAAACTTTGTCAGAGAAGTGTTTGGACACAACCCTTAACCTTCACTCACAAATTTGGGTCCCCTCTGGACTGTTGCACATTACAAGAGCTAATGACAGCCTCTGAGGCATCTGCAGCAGAACTTTTAGCAGTCTAGCAAAACCTTTCTCTCCCCTGCCATATTTTCTGTTTCTGTTCCTTCCCAAATCTACTGCACAGGTCCCAACTCAACAACAAATTCTCAGCTGCCCATTTAATATCATCTCAGAGTACCTTTTACTGCTCTGGCAGTAACCAGGATCAGATCCAATAACAGTAAATACTGCAGGTTGAGCAAAACAGGTATTCTTTTTCTAAAATACATTAACTTCCAATGTTTAATTCAAAATCATTCAAATTCAGGTAATATTGAGTGAGATCATTTGTCATGTGATCCATTTTTGCCATTCTCAGCAGACACAGCTTTATTACTAGTCTGAGCAAACCAGAGAACCTCAGCATCTTCATAAAAATAAAACACATTCTTTTGTCATTAATTAGACACAACTGGGCAGGAAATAACACAGAAGACATAAAACCCAGTGATGTATATTCAGGTCAAGGCAATAGATTTTTTGTTTGATTTCCAGAATCTTTTGATTGAACTGGAATAAGACTTATTCTTGCTTTGCAACGAATACTTTGTTTTATAACTCTTTACCCTGCCTTTATTACATCTTTCTCCAGCCCATGAACTGAGCCACCCAGCTGTGAGAGTGAAGGCAGGCAGCTACAGGCAGTAACTTATTTTAAAGGCACTTCTAGTATATGGCAAAAGTCATAGCGACAGTGTGAAGAGTGCATAAAATGTGTCCATGTTTCAGACCTTTCCTTTTCACAAGTTATTTCATATGCCAGGGTGGTGTAGAAGTTCATGCATGGGGAAATCTGCATAAGTTAATGAATTCAGCTTCGTGCTTGAATCTAACAGGATAGCTTCTCCTGCATGTGGCTTCTTGATTGCAACAGCTAGATAGCATCAAGATGAGAATTGTGGGGTAGGGGAAGGGGGCAAGAAGTAAAATCCTCAGTAGAGGCTGTTGTAGCCTGTTTGGTGAGAATAGCTGCCATTTGGTAGATTACAAAGTCCATCCAAAAGTGACTGTCAAGCAAATTTCACTCTTATGCCTGCACTTTAACAGCTTGCAGCAATGTCAAAACCACTGTATTTTTGCTATAGAAAGAGATAGCAGGATTTCTTGAGGTGAATTTCCTAGCTGGGCTGACAAATACAGGGGCAAAATTATTGATAGGCGTGTGTATGTGTGTGGTGTGAGGTATTATACCAGAAGACATAAAACATCAATTCAATATTTCCATAGCAACCATAGCATAGCAAAAGTGTATGATTTTCTGCAGAACCAGAATAAACACAAGCATAGAATCATTTTCCCTGCCACATAGCAGAAGTTTATGATTACAGTCAGGACAAGTGAAAAGCCCAGACTAGTAGATAGGGGAGAATTCACATCACATTCAACTCTTATCATGTGCATGCATGCAAAAAAA
Source organism: Antrostomus carolinensis (assembly GCF_000700745.2). NCBI lineage: Eukaryota > Metazoa > Chordata > Aves > Caprimulgiformes > Caprimulgidae > Antrostomus > Antrostomus carolinensis. Next base: position 57,319 of record NW_010309912.1, on the reverse strand, counting down.
TTAATTATTACACCTGTGTTTATACACACTATACAGATGCAGAGCTACCATTATTTTCTCCAAAGAAAAAGCCATTCTCATTACTTTTTATTAACCTAAACATTTCCCATGTAAGGAAGATGGTACAGTGAAAGATCTTTAATTAATATAGTACAAGCCTAGATCATAGTCAATCTTTAAATTATGAATTTTAAAGAACTAGATGAGAGGATACAGGGCAGCTGTTCTACTGAACTTCTTTTTCTAGCCCTTAGTGCTTACTACAAACAAGATTCTGTCAAGACAGTAGCAAGGATAGGTATATTCATAGTGTGTCTGTGGATATGGTAAGGATGTATTTTGACAGACTCCTTGGAGAAGTAGCTTTTGTTCTATGTCCTTTTGTACAATAAGTCAGTCCCAGATTTTTATTTTTTTCCAGGAAGTTAAGAGAGAACAGTTAGGTACAATATGATTGGGGGATACTTTGAATACTTAGACTATAGAAATCAGCATTTCACAGCACTACATTATGGATCATTTTACATAGATTGTTAGTGCCAGTGATTCTTTGATTATCAACTGTTTATGGTATGCGATTGGTCCTCAGTGTCACAGACCACAGGTCTTAATCAGACTGAACAAATGAGACCACTGTGCATGCACGAAAGGGAACTTTGTTTTCTGGCCATTTTTATCATACTGGCTTTTAAATGGAAAATAGAAATAGATTAATAGCTTTCCATTTCAAAGTAATTTTTCAAAAAATATTTCAAAATAATAATATTTCAAAGTCATTTTTTCAGGGCTTATTCTGCCTGAGGTAAAAACAGTAATCAATGTTAGGATTCGAAATAGCACTGCAAAATTGTTTATCTCTAATAATTCCTATAATTCTACTGGTATATATTTCCTCTAGCAGTTGCAGTAATGCCAGAATAGAACATAGACTGAGAATGTTTGCGTGTCTTATTTATAAAATAATACATTTGTTATTGGTTTTGATGGTACATGACGTGTGGTGCCAGATAATAGAATTAAAACAGAACAATAGTGCTGGTACATTCTCCATTGCTAGTGGCTTTACTGCACTGGATCACATATTTATCTCCTGAAACCGGGGGCTGTGGTGTTGTCCAAAGCATCTCCAGTTCCCCCATTAACATTTTTAATCAATACACCTCTTCCTTCTAAATTAGAATTACCACCTGATTGAGCATTGTGGGTGTGATTTCATCGCAAAATGTAAGAAAAATGAGGATTGCACAGTGGCAATAAAAGATTTGGAAACATTGTACTAATTAATGAATGACACTTTGCAATTATAGTTGGTCAGTGTATATTTCCAGCTTTCACTGAAGTGAGGAAATGGATTAATTTTGTACAACTAAATATATTGCAAGTTATGTCAAGCATTTAAAGCTTTAAAAAGACACGAAGGGAGGAAGAAAGGAGAAGAAACAACTTCAAAGATTTCTAAACTTCATTTCAGGAAGCAGCAAATCTCCCTGTACTAATGATAATCCAAAAATGTTTCTCTAAGATAATAAAAATGTCTTGCTTGTTACCATAACTTATTTTCATGACCTACATTAACTGTTATGAATGTTTCCCATCAGTACAGATTTATCTTTTATCAGTCCAGAATATATCAGTGTTTGCAAGACAAAACCATTAAAAGAGATTGTAACAATAGACAACAAATTGTATCAACAATTAAGCTTACTAAAAACAATGTAAGGGAAAGTAGAAGAAATTTAAATATGAACCAAGTGAACATGAACACCAAGAAATAAAAATAAGGATTCAAGACAGTTATCAGATTCAGCATATTCAGTAGCTGAATTTATTCAACAATTTTTTCTGAAAGCAACTTGAAAAACTTATTACCAAAAAATTATCATTTAACAACAGGAGGTTTTCCCACAAAATCAAGTTACTCAAAGAAGTCTGATGTTACCAAGAAAGATGAAAAAATGGGCATTTTGTTTCTAATTGGCTGCAAAATAATTATATAAAATAAATTCAATTAATATAGTGTACAGAAAAGGTTAAATAAATTCTGTGTATTCTTTCAATGTACAGAACTGATTGAGAAGAATTTTTAAAGTACAGCTGCTGTGTTTCTTGTAATTCTTCCAATATGAGCAGTTGATCTACACACAGTTTGGGATGATAAATGAGCATTTTCACCTTCCTGTGGTGTTATGCCACCTCTCATTTTTGTCACGCGATGAATGTCAACTGATAGCATGAGGTGAAGAGTGCATCTAAACAACCTTGCACAGAGTATGAAGGATCCAGTATGTGAGAATCATGCTCAATGGGTAAAAATTGTATTCTGCTGTAAACAGGATGCAGATCTGTGAATGCAAACACAAGTAAGACCTGTGAAATAATTTTTGTGGGAAAAAAAAAAAAAAATGAGATCTTTCAGCTACGCTTGAACTGTGTTTGGTTTAAGAAAGGGATAGAAAAACAAAAAAATTCAATGTAAGGAGAACAACAAAAGGGATAATTTTTCATTAAGAAAGCTTAACAGAGGAACAAAAAAGATCTTTCTTTTTAGAAAGGGTTTTATAAAGAAAATATTGATCAGTTAAGTCTTTTAGAGATAACTAAACACCTTACTTGCACAAAATAAGTGTTAGGCTGGATTTAGAAGGATTTTCAAAAGTATTGATACCTGAGTCCCAGATCAGGCTCTATAGGGCTATTATAGAGCATCATTTATTTGAAGCTGCAAGAATGGTTATAATAAATATCTGTTGGAGGTGGACAAGGAATTTATCTCCTTTCCAAAAGATAAAATGTGCATACATGTAGACATATATATATATGTATATGAGTGATTCTCCAAATTAAGCATGTCATAGAATCATATAATGGTTAGGGTTGGAAGGGACCTTAAATATCATCTAGTTCCAACTCCCCTGCCATCACAAGGGACCCCTTCCACTAGTCCAGGTTGCTCAAAGCCTCATCCAACCTGGCCTTAAACACTTCCAGGGAGGGGGCATCCACAACTTCCTTGGGCATCTATTCCAGTGTCTCACCACCTCAGTAAGGAATTTCTTCTTATTATCTAATCCAAACCTACCCTCTTTCAGCTTAAAGCCATTACCCCTTGTTCTATCACTACCTGCCCTTGTAAAAAGTCCCTCCCCAGCTTTCTTGTAGGCCCCTTCAGGTACTGGAAGGCTGCTATAAGGTTCCCCTTATTATGTCATAATTATTATTATTATTATGTCATAATATCTTATGAACCCAAGACATTAGGACCTAAAACTGTCAATTTATTTTCTCTCTCATTAATCTCCAAATATAACTCAGCATCCTGCACAAAATTACATGCTATAGATTCATGTAATGATTTCTATCTGGTTAAAGAGAACAATAACATATATTTCATGCTTGTCAAGCATAGATCCAAACAAAGCAGATATATTTTAAAAATTAATTCAGACATTTTATGACTGACTAAATCGGATGTTTATCTTCAACAAGACAGACTAATTCTGAACTTATTAAAAATTAATTATGTTCATTTGTTCCCTGGAATTTTGTACTACAATTTAAAACAACATAGCTTATTTTGCAATTATTTAGCCACCTAAGAAAAGAAACATTAAAAAGTAGGAATAAGGTTTGTGTCACATCAGCCAGCTTTGGTGATGACTGTGGCAATAAGGTTGAGAATGAAAGATTGATATTCTCAGTGCTGACAGTACCAGAGAGATTTGTGTTAGGACCTCTGTTACGATTAACAAATCATATTTTTGAAAAAGGGACAGACTACAGAGGCCACAAAGTTTGTAGGCAACACAACATAAATTAGGATAATGAAGAAATGAAACTTTTGCGACGTATTGTAGAATATTCTCATGACACTGTATAAACAAGGAAAAAAAAGCAAAATGGCAAACATGGCAGACTTGAAACTGTTAAATGCAAAGAAAAACACCTGGAGTAAAAGAACTATATATACACCATGAGGTGTTATAAATTGACAATTACTATGCAACTAACAGAATATGGAGTCTTTGTGGGAGGATTTAAAAATGTCAGGTCAATTCTCAATAGCAATCCACTGAGGAAATAAAATGTAAAATGCAAAATATATTACAAAAAGAACTGAGAACAGTTTGTTCCACTGTTAGGTCACAGATGAAACATTGTTTATCTACAGCCTCTGTGCTTCCAGCTTTCCTTATTTCACCCACAAAATAACCCAGAACTAAAAAATGAATTGAGAAAGGCTACAAGGATGACCAGAGGTATGCAGTGCCTTATGTATTGAGAAAAACTAAATTAGCACTATTCAGCTTGGAAAAGAGAAGACATTAAAAAAGATGGCTAGCACAGCAATTTTCTATGACTTGTTATAATTTCTCATGATGGAAGAACTAAGGACACTCAGTGAAATTATCACACAGAATATAATTAAATTAAGTAATTTATTGTCACAAGATGTTGCAGAGGCCAGATTATAAATGGGCTCAGAAAGTAAATTTTAAAACAAATTCATGGATAAAAAGTCCACTAGAGACTATTAAGTACGCTGACACAAATACAGTCTCTGGCTCTAGAATTCTCTAAACTGTGGATGGCTGTAAACTGGAATGGCACACCAGGGAAAGTATCACAGTATAATTGTCCTGTTTTTGTCCTTTTTTGCTAACCATCTGCAAATGGTTACTGCCAGAGAGAGGACACTTACCTAAACTGATCTTTGATTTCATCAGGAAATCTGTTCTGAAATTCTTAACAGTGATGCAGACAAGATACAGCAGGTCATAATTCAAATAAGGTATACTTAAAAACCTCTGATATATTACCTAATTGATTAATAGCTTAAATATATTAATACACAATAATAATGCATTGTTTAATCACCAAGTTTATTACATTTTCATCAAATATATGGTCAGTATTTTCCCTATTTGAAACCACGTAATCCAGACTGCAGAATTGCTAAGGCCAAAAGTCTTGATAGGGCCACAGAAGTTTTATTGTTCCCCTAAGTTTCAATTCCTGCTTTCTGTGTGAATGAGAACTTGTGCCAGTTGCTTCCTCTCTCAACTTCAGGGAATTTTTCTTATGAACACGGTGGTTTAGGAAATATATGATGCCTGTTACCCTTTCAAATGCCAATGCAGTTTTGTCTACACAATGAATATGACAAAAGTATATGCCAGGTTTAAATATAAAGTAAAAAGATAAGATTATATTTTAGCAGAAAGAATCTGAGAGTTATTTGTAGGAGTCACATTTTACAGAGGTCAAATATTATGAAAGATTTTAGTTCCTTTATCTTACCAGTTAGAAAATCTCTAGAGAGTATTTATTTATCTACTAAAGGCAGACTAACAAACTTCTATCTTCAGCAGGCAAGAGACACTTTTCTTTTATAAAAAGAAATGTTCAGTTCTTGATATCTCATCTATTTCACACCAAAGTCACTCCTTACTGAAATTTACTTCACAGTGTCTGAGGGACTTCTATCAGTGGGCAATTTTCTCACTAGGCAATTGCTATCTGCTTTGTTTTCTCCAGTATGATTTCATGTCCAAACAAACAACACCTGGGAAGGTATCTCCAGGAGCAGGTTTCTTGACTCCTGAAGGCCCCACACTGGTGCCAGCAGAAGACATTTTCCAGCAGTTGCAGAGTCCTTCCTTTTGAAAGGCCAGTAAAAGCACAAGAAAAACCTGCTACCCTGTTGGCAGGCCCTTGTATCTTAAGAATATGAGTTATCGTCCTTTGACCCTGCTGTCGACTCCAAGTTGCCATTTCTGTGGGTGACCAGGTAGGTGAACAAGGGGCCACTGTATCGTGCACGTCCAGAAGTCCATGCCTGGTAGTCAGCCAGCCTGGATGACAGCAAGGGTGGCACCCATCTGTAATGCTGTCATTATTGTAAAGCTTTCTCACATCCTAGAATCAAGGGCAATTTGAGCCCAAAGAAGTGCCACCTAGAGCTAGGTTGCAGAAGGTGAAAATACAGCTGCAGCAAAGAGAAGAAGCCCCATGGTTTCTTCTGACGCTACACTAGACCATGGGAAGACAGAGGGTCACAGTCCTACTTTCTCCTGATTATAAGTCTTTTAAAATATTGTATTTGTCCTTAGAAAAGCATTTAGGAATCAGACGTGTTTCATTTTTAAACAGTTAAAGGAAGAAGATTTACTTTGGCCCTGAATACTGACACTGAGAAAGTAAAGAATACGTTATACCCCTCCTTTCTTATCCTGACCTCATGGGTCTGTTTCCCCGTACAGTCCTGCAACACGAGTGTTCGTAAATAACAGCACGTGTGCCACCATAGCTTGGTTTGGGGAGTGGGGACAGGAAAAATACCAGCGTAGTTCATATGAAAGGTACTTTCATTAAACTTAAGTTCATAAATTCTGGACCTGAAATGGAATTAAAAAGATAGTCAGTTTTGCTAGGCAGCTGACCATCCTCTTCTCAAAGAAAGTAACTGTTCTTCCAGTAGAAAAAAAAATCCAGAAACTGCTGATATAATAAGATATGAGTTATATGAAAAGGATCCTTTTTCCTTCTCCAGGGTACTAAAGCTCCTCATCTGTTTCTCTGTACTACATTTGTTAACTCTGAAATAGCTCAAAAGACTAGGAGGATTTTGAAAGCACTGACAACTCTGCAAGGAAAAAAGTGAAGCAACATTTTTATCTCTTTCCCACCTGCTTTTAGCAGGTGTATGCACTCAGACTACATAGCTTTTATGCATTGTGAAGCTTGTATAATTCAGAACTTCATGCTCTACACATTTCAAATTGGTTTGACCCTTTCCCCTCCCAGGCCCACACAAGCACACAAATGGAGTTTCACTGTCTTTTTCAGATCCCTGTGTCCTCTAATTTATTCAGGGTTGTCTTTCAGAGTGGTTAAAAAAGCATTTTAATTAACGTTTCAGTCAGAAAACTTCCCCACGATTTTGTGGGGAAGAACCAAGCATAAAAGTGACTCTGTGGATATTGTATATTTTGTTGCAATGCTTATATTTTGGGACATAAACTGACTGCCTGGAAACATGTTCACACTTCAGAGACTGAATGACAAAAATTGATGCATTTAATTATTAAACTCTACTATATTCGATGACTTTAAACTACATCCTCATAAATAAGGATCCACCAAGGAATTTGGAGGTTTTTTCTGCTCCAAAATGTCCAAACAATTTCTTTGTCCAACTACTATTTCCTATGTACAATGGGAATTCTCAGTTGATTACACCAGCTGAGGACTGTGTAGTCTTCCTCATTCCTATTCTGACATAAGGGAAAGACGAGAACAGAGCAGAAAACAGACACATTCCAAGAATTCCTGGTTAATCTAAGATTTATGTACCTAAATGAAAGTGGAGAAGCCACAAAACACTTTCATATCATTTCAAGCCAGGATGGTGTGTACTTTCCTGTAAAGGAAGAAAGCTGTAATCAGTTTCTAATTATTCTGTCATTTGTTCTTTGGAACCAACCAGTTTCTGAAAAGAACCTGGACCAGTAATTACACAGGTGGCTTTGATACACCATAGTGCAAAATAGCACATTTTCTGTTTTATTTGGATTAAAAAGAATTTTTAATAAAAAGGACATATCTTAAAAGTGGAAATTGCTCACTGATTATCCATATCCTCACCTATGAATAAATAACAATTACAATCAGTAGTTACATTGATTATTTATTAATTGTTTCTGTTATGAAATGAACAGTAGAAGACCAGTAAGTTTCTTGTAACAGTGTGAGACCTTAATTAACACATCTAGGTGTTTCTAAAAGTTGGTAGCATTGTAAAAGAATTGGTTCTGCTGAGAAGACAAATATCTAAGTCTTTTTTGGCAATAACTGTAGTTGAGAGAGGAATGTACCTAAAGGTGTTACATTTTTATTTCTAATGTCAACTTAACTTTCAGTATAGAACTGACAAAAAAAATAGAAAAAAAAGAAAAAAGATTGAGAATTTCAAGTCGGAGGAATCCCTGTGGGTCCAACTCCCTGCTCAAAACATCCTCAAAGTTAGTTCCAACTTCAAAGTTTTATCACATACCTCAGGGTCATATCCAGTCAAGTTCTCAATATCTCCAAGGATGGACGCTCTAAACCTTCTTTGGGCAGAATTAATGGGAACTTAGATTCAGTCAATACAAATACAAATGAATCAGTCAATAGAAATAAAGTGAAAAAGTAAAGTAAAAGAAAATAAAACTGCTCCGGAGAAGAAACAATCTCAGCTTTCAGACCAGACTCAGCCAGCAGAGTCAGAGTTAAAAATAATGTTTAATTTGAATTAATTCTTGATTAGTTATTCACTAGTTTTTAGATTTGGGAGATTGCTCAGCAACAATTTTATTAAACCTTCTATGTATAGAATCACAGAAGAGTTGAGGTTGGAAAGAAATGTGGAGTGACTCCTGTTTGAGAGAAAATAAATGAATATTAAATATGTTTTGTAATGTTAATGAGAATTTTAGATCTAGATGTACTATCCAGATAAATCACTGGAAAAAAAATCCATTATATTCCAAGAGAATAGGTTTAGATTCCAGGAAAGATTTTTTTAAAACCAGGAATCTGAGCTTGGATTCCTATATACAAGCAGTGGAACTTTTTCTTAGCAAGACTTTTGGTCAAAAAGACAGTTTTGCAGACTGAAGCAGATTGATATATGTGGTTGTAAGTATATATTTTTAGTTTGGAAATAGAAAATATCCTAATAACCTTTGCAAGAGGTTCCATACCAACTTGCAAAAGAAACAAGATGGTCAGGAAACCTAACTGCTTTTCAGATGGAGTCTGATGAGTTTATGAACATGATTTTATAATTTGTGCATTCCAGTTGTATACCCCTGCTAAATTATGAAGGAGGTGGTTCATGTTTAAAGAATGTGGAGAAAAAATTACTGAAATCCTGAAAAACATCATTTTGGCATTGTTTAAAAGGAAATCTCATGTGGTTTAGTTTTAATCTCAGCTAATTTATTTCAGGAAAGTGATTTATAATACGAACTGTAAGATCATACCAAAATGAGGTGTTCTAATAAAATTAACTTGGTTGTGATTTGAGTTTTATTCATGAAAGTTGTTTTATCTGTGCCTTTTGTTCCAACTAAGAGACTATTTTGAAATTTTTCAAAACCTTTATCAAGCACTTCTGCGGCTGGACACATGGCCAGAACTTCCCCAGAGCTTAGCAGATGTGAGTGCTGTGGGTTCCCTGCTGACAGATTAGCAGAAGCAGAGTACACATGGCTTGCAAGGTGAGAGCTAGAGGGACATTTACTGTGAAGAAGCTAAGTGAACTGCATCAAGGATGAGGAAAGTAGCCTAGAACAATCAATAGCACACAGAAGTAAATGCAGACATTTTTAACAGGAAGTGTTACACACCTTTTGCAGAATTTGCTTTCTCAGATGGACTTTGTTGCAAAAATATTTTGAGTAAACAATCCCACTATCAATTTCAGAATCAATATGAAACTTATTAAAAAGATTTCTTAGGCATTCCTTAATAATTTCCATTAAACTATTTCTCAGAAAAAATCTGGGAAAATATAGCACAAGAGCTCTCGATCCCCAGGTGTAAGAAATCGACTAGCATGGCTGAGTAGAGACCTGCTGGTCAAACTAAAAGACAAGATGGAACTACACAGACAGTAGAAGCAGGGACAAGTATTCTGGAAAGAGTACAGGGACGTTGCCTAGTTGTATAGGTCAGGAAGGCCAAGGAGCAGCTGGAGTTGAACTTGGCAAGGGATGCCAAGAAAAACAAGAAGGGCTTCTACAGTTATGTAAACCTGAAAAGGAAGGTTAAAGAAAGCGTACGCCCCAATGAACAAAAGTTGTGATCTAGTAAAAACAGATGAGGAGAAGGCTGAGGTTCTCAACAACTTTTTTGCCTCAGTCTTCACCGGCAACCTGTGTCCTCACAGCTCTCAAGTTGATGGCCCACAAGACAGGGACCAGGGAAACAAAGTCCTTCCCACTGTAAGTGAAGATAAGGTTCATGACCATCTGAGGAACCTGAACATACACAAGTCCATGGGACCTGATGAGATGCATCCCAGAGTCCCCAGGGAAATGGCTGATGTAGTTGCCAATCCACTCTCCATGATATTTGAAAAGCCATGGCAGTCAAGTGAAGTCCCTAGTGACTGGAATAAAGGAAACATTATACCCATTTTTAGAAAGGGTAGAAAGGAGGACCCTGGGAACTACCGAGCTGTCATCTTCACCTCTCTGCCTGGGAAGATCATGGAACAGATCCTCCTAGAAGCTATGCTGAAGCACATGGATGACAGGGAAGTGATTCAAGATGGCCAGCATGGCTTTCCTAGGGGCAAACCCTGCCTGACTAACCTAGTGGCTTTCTACAATGAAGTAACTGCATTAGTAGACAAAGGAAGAGCTATGGATGTTATCTATCTGGATTTCTGCAAGGGCTTTGACACAGTCCCCCATGACATCTTTTTCTCTAAGTTGGAGATATGTATTTGATAGGTGGACTGCTCAGTGGATAAGAAATTGGCTGGATGGTCACATCCAGAAGGTAGTGGTCAATGGCTCAATGTCCAGATGGAATACAGTGACAAGCAGTGTCCCTCAAGGGTCCGTACTGGGACCAGTGCTGTTTCATACCTTCATTAATGATATTGACAGTGGGATTGAGTACACCCTCAGCAAGTTTGCTGTCAATGCCAAGCTGGGTAGTGCAGTCAATGTACTAGCAGGACGGGATGCCATCCAGAGGGACCTGGACAGGCTGGAGAGTGGGGTCACGTGAACCTCATGAGGTTCAACAAGGCCAAGTGCAGGGTCCTGCACCTGGGACTGGACAATCCTTGTTATTGATACAGACTAGAACACGATGCATTGGAAAGCAGCCCTCAGGAAAAGGACTTGGGGGTATTAGTGGATGAAAAGCTGGACATGAGACACCAACGTGCATCTGCAGCCCAGAAAGCCAACCACATCCTGGGCTGCATCAAAAGAATTGTGGTCAGCAGGTCAAGAGCGGTGATTCTGCCCCTCTACTTTGCTCCGGTGAGACCTCCCCTGGAATACTGCATTCAGTTTTGGAGCCCTTAACACAAGGAGGATGTGCACCTGTTGGAGCAAGTCCAGAGGAGAGCCACAAAAATTATCAAAGGGCTGGAGCACCTCTGCTATGAGGACAGGCTGAGAGAGTTGGGGTTGTTCAGCCTGGAGAAGAGAAGGCTCTGGGGGGACCTTATAGCGGCCTTTCAGTACCTGAAAGGTGCCTGTAAGAAAGCTGGGGAAGAATTGTTCACAAGGGCATGGAGCAATAGGACAAGGGGTAATGGGTTTAAGATAGAAAAGGGTAGGTTTATGGTGGATATTAGGGAAAAGTTCTTCAATACGAGGGAGATGGACCATTGGAACAGGTTGCTCAGAGAGGTAGTGGAGGCCCCATCCCTGGAGTTATTCCAGGTCAGGGTTGATGGGGCTCTGAGCCACCTGCTCTAAGATGTCCCTGCTTACTGCAGGGGGGTTGGACTAGATGAACTTTGATGACCAACCCAGTACATTCTATGATTCTATGATACTATGAAAATACACCATAAGAAATACGATGGCTTTTGATTGGCAATATATTTCTTTGCATTTAGAAAGAATAATGATGCAATTTTTAGATTTGGAAGTTTCTCTGCTTCTTGGATGTAAATTATTTTATTTCCAAACCCACTATTGTGAGTTTTGAAGATTCCCACTTCAGTTGAAAACTGTCAGTTTGTGTGGAGATAGAGTTTGGGGCAGTGAAGACTCTCTCATTATGAATTTGTGCCTGTAGCATTTTCTCCTGGTTCATTGTATTTCTGAAGGCTGGTACTGGCTGGATACCCACTGTCTACTTTTGGCAGAGCTCTGTCTAGCTTGCTTTGGAGGTTGTGAGCCTAGGGATGTCATCATTTTCTGTAGGAAATGGATCAGTTTACAGCTCTTCCTGTAAGGGGCAGTAATTCTGGCTGCCCTCTCACTTCTGTCCATTAATCCAACCTTCTGCTAACCTTCCAGTGGGGTATGTCAGAAATGCACATTTTCAAGATGGTTTTGTATGTTTGTTAATGAAATAAGTTATCTGAAGTCACTGTACCATTCCTTGTTTTCTTCAGCTGCCTTCTGTGAATGCCCTCCGTGAAATTAAAAATATTTAATTACCCTAACTATAATTCCAATATAATGAACCTCAGTATTTTTAGAGCAGACTAGTGTAGTATATAATTCTACTAACAGAAGAACATTTTAAAGTGTTAAGTAATGGCTTAGAGGGAAAGAAAAAGTCAATAAAAGAATTTAAATAGTCTACTCTGAATTAAAATGATGTTAAATCAACCGTTAAAAAAAAAATGCGCAAAATTTTGTTGTTCCCTCAGCTTTCAAAGAAAGTTTCACCAGGTGTAGCTCTGCAGGGGTAGTCCTGGAATGTTTTCTTCCTATTAGTTCTGGAGACTCATTCTGGGATATGACCCCGCTAAGCATCATCTCTCTCCCAGTTAATACTGGGACTCCTCTTGGGCTCACAGGAAAGAGACCAGAGGTTTATTCCCATGGGTGTCTGAACTGGATGATAAGGGGGACAGAGCTGAGTGGAAATCAGCCTCACAGTGAAAAAACAAATACTAATATTCAGATTCATGATGATGGGAACTAAGTGAGCACATTTTAGAAAGTGTCAGACTAGAGAAAGGCAAAAACTCCATCCTACCTATCTTTAAACAAGTGACTCAGTTCTGACTGCCTACCCATATTCCACCTTGCTGAAATGCTCAGCCATTGCTCAGACCTTATTTTTCCAC
>NW_010309912.1:0-44479 GCF_000700745.2 Antrostomus carolinensis | reverse complement strand
CTTTTATTAAGCACTATTTTTCATTATGTGCCTTCTTTATTACAATCTCTGTTCACAGGTAAAGCATTCAAAATAGCTGCTGTTTACTCATACAAATGTTTTAAACTAGTCACATAAAAATCGATAAAGCAAATTAAGTTAGAAGATTAATATTCATTGTGCAAATAAAAAATAAGAAAATTGAACAGAAAAAAAAATGCTACTAATGCCCAAGCCCTAACATTTCATTGGGAGTCACATGATAATTAAAAATCAATAAAGTCAGAGACTGAATTCTGTAGCTTAGTATATATGAAGTCTGCTTTGCCTACAGAGAATGTAATTGTTCACTACTCTGAATTTATGATCCCAAAGCAGATATAGCATGTAGTAGGAGTGGGGTTGTATGCACTGGTGTAACTGAGGGACACACCAAGGACATAAATAACATAATAGCACATTAAGGAAGTTCTCTGTGAGTTGCACAGCACAGATGGGAAAATATTGTGGTTTATGACAAACAGATGGTATCACCCAGCTTTCAAGTCTTCAGAATAACTAAAAAGAGAAGCAAGAGACAGTGGTACTTTCAACAGCTACTGTATTCTGGTATTATAGCCCAAACTCCACAGCTTCACTGCTGTGATCTGAAGCATTTAGCTTTATTATTATGTAATCCCAGATGCTTATTTAAAAAACAAATTCCCCTCTCCTCAAAGAAAATTGCTTGCCCTCATACTTTTTAACTTCTTCTTTTCCCCTCAGAAGTACCTTTAGTTTGAAATACAGTTATCTTTGCCATGGGACATATGGCAAGAGCCCCGTGACAAGTTTCCTATTGTCACCAGTTTACCTCTTCCAGTTTCTGTTTGTCCATTTTGACTTGGTTGGTTTCTAAACACACGAAAACAGGTAGTACTGTAACAGCATGTGTGACTGAAAAACAAAGGAGAGGAAAGAACAGATTTACACACAGAATATCAATTTTGGGAAGCTTGTAAATTTGCCCTAAAGTACAGTCTCTGAAATTGTTTGGAAAATCAGCTTCCATTGAATAAACTAAGAAATGCAGAATAAAGAAAGGTAAAAATAAGAAAGGATAAAGTGAAATCATGCTACCTGCATTGCTTTCAGAGTATTTTGACTTTTCATTTCCTAACTGGTAATTTAATTTCATAATCAAGTGTTTCCTTTCCTTTTCAAAACTGAGGCTTTTAAGAGTAAAAATAGGAACTAACAGTCAAACACTGTAAGGAAATATTTGTTTCCAGTGGAAGTAAACATTTCAGGTTGACCGCTATAAAGTACAACATTTTAGGTTGGCCCAGACCAAATACTCTATTTTATTTTATTGGTTAAGTTGCTAAATACAAATCCTAAAATTTAATATGTGTAAGTAAAGCTCTTGTCCCTTGCTGACTGCTTGAGGTATATTGATCAATAAAAACATTCCATAGCTGTCTTTTTGCTAGTTTTCTAAGGTAACAGGACTGAAATAAATTAAATAAACAGTCTTCAATAAAATAAAAATCATCATCTTTAAGACATATATTTTCTTCCAGACATTTTAGGGATTCTGCAAAATATGAGTGACTTTTACAGGAAAAAATAGAGTTTTAATTATAAAATTGATTATTTTTATCTCCTGCTATTCCTTTTTTGCTAGATTTTTAACAAAAATAACAATCAACAGTAATATTTTTAAAAGCAAATGAAACACTTATAATGGTTGGAACCTGTTGCAAATTATTTTTAGGCACATGACACATATTTCAAAAAAAGATAAAAAATTGTTTAGGGTATAATCAAATTTTACTGGTAAAATAGTTATAATTATTTCACCATAGCAAAGATCTCATAGCATGTATTTGGCCTTTTATAATTAGTCTTTTCTACTTCAAGTATTTCTCTTGTTTCATTCAGTTATAAATGTTCACAAACTCCAAATTAGGTTACTTAGAAATACACAACCAAAAAATCAAGCTTGTATAAAAAAATCAGAAATCTGTAAAGTGAAAATATAATCATTGTTTCCTGATTCGTAACTAGAGGCAGTGGCTGAAGAAAGGGAGAGAGGACAGAGGTAAAAGTTAGATCAGCCTTCCTCCTGCCAGCCCTGTACGATTTCGATGGAAAGTTAAACAACAGTCATAGAATCATAGAATTTTAGAATCATAGAATTGTTTTAGTTGGAAAAGACCTTTAAGATCATTGAGTCCAACTGTAAATCCAGCACTGACAAGTCCACCATTAAACCATATCCTTAAGCACCACATCTCCATGTCTTTTAAATACTACCTCTTTACACAGTATCCAAGTACAGAGAAGCACGATGAAGGAAGACCAAGTTATTTTTGGCCAGAGACAATATGGCTGCAAAAAAAAGTCATACCTCTTCAGCAGCTGGCAAGTGAAAGACAACTGCAGAAACTGTAGGCAGAAACTTCTTCAATTGTATGTTTTGGAATGCTGATCATAAGAGAAAAAGTCACATGTGTTCACCTGTCTTCTGATCTGTTTGCTGAAGTGCTCTTTCAAGACTTGTTTTTACCTTGAAAGGTGTTTTCTGCAACAAGATTTTTATCAAGCTTTCACGCCAACACAGCTGAATAACACTGATATTCCACAATCATAACAACATGGTAGGAAAAAGTTCACATGAACTTTTCCCTTAATTCAAGGGGGTAAGTCAAGACAGAAATAAAAACAGCATTTTTTCCTGTTGATTCATGTTGTGACCTTCATGAGATCATTTAAGCTCTGGTCTTCCTCTATAAAACAGGGGTAACCTTCACAAGTAACCCAAAATGTACTGTTAATTCACTTGCCATGAATTATTAAAAAACTGTGGCAATGAAAGGGGTAGATTTAACAGGAGTGAAGCGACAGAGAAATAAGACATTAAGGGGACTCTTACTTTCCCCTAATGATGTCTGAGTTGGCACACCCTGCCAACAACCTGATATTTGCACAGCTGCACAATCTCCGTAATGCATCCCTGAAGGAGCAGCACTGAACTGAGTCCCTGTCTACAGAAACACATATAACTATCTAATGATGTTGAGAAAGGAAATTAGATCTTACATTCACATTAATTCTATTATACCTATATAAGGTAGTTTCAAAGCACAATGAGTGCAATTAAGACATAAAGGGGGACAAAATCTATATCATGCATAGCATTAAATTTTAATAGCAAGTTATACTTATCTGCATTTTATAGTAAAAGGCATTATTGCAAAGGGACTGCTCACTTCTAGTTTCCTTTAGGCCTCTGAGTAAAATATGAGTCTATCACACGAATGAACTAGCTTGGCAGCAAAAGTGTGTTGTCAAGACCTTTTATGCTTTTATTTGCAAATCAGCAACTGTATGCCTCAATAACAATTTTGTTACTGACAGTTAGAAAAATACCAAAAATGTGAAAAGTGTTTGTGACCCTGACAGTCCACAGTCATTCTGAAAGTAGCATACACTTTCTTGGGGGCGTCTGTCTATAGTCCATCATATTAATTTTGTCAGCTCCACTTGGCATATGGAATAATTCTTGCCTCAAAGCTGATAGGTATATTTAAATTAGATTGTCAAAAAGAAATTGGGAAAGGAGGGCTGCAGGAGATAATTTCTTTACCTCCTTCAATTCTTTTAAAACAAACTAGACTGTCCTCAAAAGTAGACAGCCTACAGACAACTGTCTTCTTGTGGAATTAGAGCCAGCTAAATGATGCTCCCATGTGCACTCTCTGTAAGCCAGGTGGGATCTGATCCAGTGCTCAAGCCCACAATTGTCTTTCATCCATGTTCCTTACCCACAAGTTTATACATGAATAAAGGCGCAGAGTAAACTCCAGAGCATCTCCCAGAGAAAAAGGTCACACCCTAACATGGCATTTTAACATAATCCCAAATTCACCTTCATACAATCTGAATAGATCTCGTATGGGTCAAGACAAGCTGAAAGTCAAACCCTTTGTGTCACCAGTACATACTGTTTGTATGTTTTGTGGTTTTTTTTTTTTTTTTTTCCTAAAGCTTCTAATACTGCCTAGCCAATAATAGTGGGAATCAAAGCATTCATCTTACACATTTTGGCAGACTGCCTCTTCCCAGTCTAGAAAAACTCCTGTTTCACACTGTCAGCATAGCTATAGTCAGAAGATCACAATTGTTGTAGTGTCCTTACCAAAAATTAAACCATGACCAGGTTGTGCATAAATCCAAAGCAAAGACCAAGCTTCTGCCAGTCAGGTAGAGTGCACAAATTCTCCAGGGTTTCTCTTGCTTGTCACTCAGACTTTTCAGTGAGGTTTTATAGCTTCTCCTCACAATAACCAGAAAGACAGTTCATGCTCCAAACTTGGCAGTTCAGAAAGCTTTGCAGTCATGCTATCATTTGGACTATTGTGCTCCAGTTTCTCTTCCAGCAGGTCACAGATGTTATTCTCTGTATATTTTTTCCTGCCTGAGTATCACCCTCCATTCCCATTTCCCATTTGTTAAAAATCCTTCAAGGAGACGGCTCAGAGGCTCCCAGTGTGAGCATATTATTCCAATAAATAAAAGGGTGCCAAAAGCAGATTGAAAAGCTGGCATCTAAGTTACAGGTTGACCCTTTCCTAGCTATGTGTGTTCAGACAGGATTCAAATAGTGAGACTAACACAGTCAAAATAAATATTCTTAGGTGAATTACAAGTGGAGCATCATTCATCATCTGGAAAAGCCATTTAATGATCTGTTTCCTGTGTCACTTTTCCACCATTATTATATCTTGTGCTGTCACACTACAAATCAAGAGCTACCCAATTTGACTGAGATTAGAGGTGATTTCAGAGTCAGGAGGGGCTGATTTGTTAAAAAATTGTGTCAGAAGCAGAATTCATGAGAGCATTTCCTTTCAGAACCACAAAGCTTCTGATTCATTTGGCCACACTCATATTTTGATGCAGCATGTCATCGGTGCTATGCACAGTAAGGAGCTGTGTTAAGCAGGAACAAAAAGTAAAACTATGCTGAGTACGCTGAGTTTCAAAGCAGTTTTCAGTTTTCTATTTAACTTTGTTATTTTACACCCTTTGTTTCTTGAAGCATAGAAACATGTTTCCTCCTTCTACCTGACTTACTGGTCAGAGTAAAGGAATCTTACGTGAAGTCTGTAAAGGTAAAATTTAAAAATTCACCAAGTTTCTTGGTATGAGTTCTGGACTCTGCGTGCCAGGGGGTTGGCTTTCACTCTGCTCCAGATTTTGCATTCCCACTGATCCCAGAATCCCTGAAACCACCAGCTAATCATACAGCTTCATATTTGGATAGAAAACCCATTCAGTCTCTGAATCCACAATCCCAACTCTAACTAAACCTGAATCCTTCCTCCTTCGTAACAGTTCCAAAGTTTAATATGCTTTTGCTGTTTAATCTGCTAAAGGATCTTTCCTAGGCCATTTTCTCCTTCCCAGGGCTCTGGAACTTCTGTCTCATTGGGCTTTCTAACATGACCTTCACACTTTACTTCCCTACTGAACCTACAACTGACCACAGCCATCTCCTCCTCATCATCTAGGCAATGATTTAGCTTTTAAAGCTCTGAGTCTATCAGATCTTAGCTTTACTTTTCTACCAGGAACACAATGAGACAAGATGGGGACTTACCTGTCTGGAGCCTTTCATCACTAATTATAATAAAAACTTTTACAAATCTAGAATGTCAATAACAGTTCCTTATAAATTTTTAAGTCAACCATGATATAGGAAAAAAAAACCGAGGGAGAAATATAGAAACAAGTACAAGTTAGGTAGGTCTAAAAAAATTGCATCTCTGTAATTCCAAGACCTGCTTCTTTCTTTAAGTAAGACAATAACACACAGCACAAGCCACAGACTACAACAACCACATGCCTTCTGTTTGCAAGTTATATAAAACTTCCCTGATTGCTTGTCTCACTTGTTTTTATAGAGTTTTTGGAAGGTAAAATGCATGTCTTCTGTAATAAAAATAAAAACATATTAAGCTGAGGAATGGCCAGGAAATCTCCCTTTTCTGATGTTTAACAGTTGCAGATGTGTGACCTCAGATGGGCCTTCCCAACACAAAGGTGCTCCTTCATCTGAGTGTAAATCTTCTTGAAAGCGATTTCCTGCTTGTCCCTGCTTCCAAGTTGCCTTGACAAGACACAGATAGCTCATACTGGTATGTCTGCTAGCTGACCACTTCATTCAACCCCTCTGTTATGCTCCCATGATTGCAGCTAAGAGCCTGAGAGATTACAATCCCTGGAGGCAGGAACAGATACATCCACCCTAAGTGAGAATAAGAAAGGGAGACATAAAGCAAAAGAGACAGAATATACCCTTATATGATAAAAATTATCAATAACACTTAGGTCAGGAGGAGAACAGAGGCAAAGGGTAGGGAGAATGGTGGCAGCAAGTGTGTTGCCTTTAGGAGAGGTAGAAGTGGCCCTCACCTTCAATATTGGTAAAATGCAAAGATGGTTGTAATGGGAAGGATATGTACAGAAAAGTACAAAATTGACATTGCATATATATACTGTACATTGTGGAGTAGAATTCCCACTCTTACTCCTTTATTTTTAGGGTGGTATCAAAACTGTGACAGAAAATTATGTCAGAAATAAAAAAAAAAGTGGTCTGTGTCAGCCTGTCAGCTAAAAATTTCTTCACCAGAAACAATATACACATTCAGCCAACCATAGGTTTCCTCAAGAAATTATGCTAATACCTAGAAATCAAAAGAAAAGGAGAGATAAGGCAGTAAAAAACTCCTTCAGCTACTATTTTTAAGTCTTTTCTGTAACCTTTAGTGTGCAGCCATATCTTGCCCTCTCACAAACCTCAAATTTACCAAATTTACCCTAAGCAACTAGAGAAAAGAAAAGGAACTGGAGATGAGAATAATCTGTTTTCTAATCAAGCCAGGTAACATCTTCACATCCTGCCGTTCGTTCATCCAGCCATCCTGATTCTCAGACATAAACAGTAAAATTCATAACACCAAAGTCTCATCTGTGAGCGTGGCTGTGTCACCAGCTGCCAATTATTTTATATAAGACAAATTGTGTCTGCCACATGTTCTTAAACAACAAAAAAAAAAAAAATAGATGGGAAGAGAATATTTTGTTTTACTCATCTCTGTTGTCTTTATCTGTTGGAATACAACAGTTCCTATTTGCTCAGCCTCCAGCAATTAGAGTCGGTAGCTGTAATGCCAGAGACGGTTTCCCTCAAATCTTTTATTGCATTTTGTGCTATTTTTCTATCAACAGCCACTTTTCTTGTGCAATACTTTTTATAAAGATGGAATAATCTTAGAATTTTAGAGGAAGAAATTTTGTGCCTATTATCATGTACATTATAGCATGTAGAACAATTTGGGGAAACTGAAAGAAGTATTTATTTTGAAAAATAATGGTTCTTCCATTGCTAGCAAAAGATATCTAACTTGAAACACGTAGCCTTGTTTATATAGTCACACAAAACAATCAGAAAATTTAAAATTCCTGCTCTAAATGTCTGATATACACATATTCTGCCTTTTTTACATATAAAATCATTATCATCTTATTTATCTCAAAGTATTTTTATGACACTGGTTTTAGGTAACATAGTAAAAAATAGAGGAAATATTTTTTCCTCGCAGAAAAGTTAACTTTTCAATAAGTTTCAAAGAAAATCCAGATCTTTGTGGAAAATATTTTCTCTTGTAAAACAACAGAATACTTTTTGAATCTTAAGCAGCTTCTTCAATTTTTAGCAAATTTTAGATACAAACAGGTGATCTTGTGATTTTCCATGTTGTCTGAATGTATTCTACTGAAGTATTTCTCTTTTTTTGTAATATATTCTCATCTTTGTGCCTCCATAAATTTTCTGCCTTTGTCCCGTGTTATCTAAAACCAGATGGTCATCTCAGTTGTTAGACAGAAATTGATTATTCTATGGTGGTGGAGTTATTTCCACTTCGTTTCCCTTTTTTTCTGCTCTTGTCAAAAGACAAAGCTAGAATAGGAAACTATGATTTATTTTCATCTGCTTCTCAGCAGATTTTTATAATTTAAAACCAATTATGATTTAACTTTCCTCCTCACCCTGCTTCTCTCAGTTAAAATGACCAAGCATACTTTGTTTTTACCACAAATAAGAAATGTAATATATTACAAATAGCCAAAGTTCTTTGCAAGATCTAGTTTATTTTCAGAGTGGAAATGAATATCTCTTCTCATTATCAGCATCAGGCAGAATAACACAAGCTTCTTCCATATCCTCCAGGGAAGAACCCTCTAGAAATTAGATGTCGGGGTATGTTTATTGTCCTTCAATATTTGGTCTATTGATGACATTGCCGATTAAAAATGTAGTTGTAATATACCTGTAAATATATTAGCTGGCTGATGGGTACTTTAAATTGAATGCACACAGTCTGATCTCCATAGCCCCAGGTCTAGCTATCGCATGGGTGTGATACAATCTGGAAATCTCTACAGTGGTTCTCGGCCAAGTCAATAAATTGTTGTTTAAAATTGCACAAAATAAAAGAAACAAACAGAAAGATTAATTGTTCTCTGTTTTGCAAATTGGCAAGAATTCAAAAACAAACAAAAACCACAAAAAACCCCCCAAGAAGTAATGACACAAACTAAGAAATAAAATGATGACATCACTCCACCCCAACACTCAGTCTTACAGAGACTTAAAAATTTACAGAATACCTGACAACAAGGGAAGTATCCTCAGTCTGGACATCTGTTTCACCACAAAAACATCAAAGTCCTCACATCAAGATGACAACTCACTCACTAACAGCCATACATTTGGGGAAAAGGCAAATCTTATGCTCACCATGGATGGCATAGCTATGGAGCATGCTGTAAATCAAAAGTTGGTTGACATGCTTTTGATTGAGGTTTCCGTGTGTTCTGTCTCAAGACATCAGTGACACAAATGCTGTGTTACAGTTTGCATCATCAAAAATATCTTGAAGGTGTTTAACCTTCAAGGTTTAAGAGAGCTTCCAAATATGGTCCAGACACAGTCGAGTTTCAGAAATCAGAAAGCAAAATTTAAAAAAATACCTTCATTACTTTAGAAAAATCCATAGCTGTTGAGTAAGTCTCTTGAGGCATGGTTATGGATTTTGGAACACTTACTGTTTTTTCATATTAGCCAAAGGAAAGTACAAGAACATTCAAGAATATTTATAGTTCAGAGAGAGCCCTTGGGTCAATACCTGGCCATGGTAACAACAGGGATTTGATTTTTATGACCTCCAGGGATAGAGGCCTGAAAGGGAGAAAGAGGATTCTCCCAACTAAGTGGGAGAAAGCACCTTTGCCAACAAGCTGTCCAGCCTGGTTAAGAGAGCTTTAAACTAGAAATAAAGCAGGAGGAATACAATAACCCACAGTCAGGAAATGAAGTGTTGGACCTGGCTAGCAAGCATTCATTCTTTATATGGCTCAAGACAGATACTCAGTCATGAAATTTATGGCAGTTATTTCTCTAGACTGATATAAAAATATATGTATTTAAATGAGCTAGGGGTGAGACAAAACAACACCAGCTAATTTCTAATACATGTGGATAATATTTTTAGTTTTTCCTGTCAGCCTGAGATGGAAATAAGAACTTGTGCTGTTAGATCTCAGGACAGTTTGTTGCAACACTTTAAACATGCCTGCAACACAGTGCTTCAGGCCCTCGGAATTGTTTCATGGTCGTGATGTAGCCAGGGACTGAAATTTTGAAAGAAATCTGCTAGATCAGGCACATATCTGGGACACACAAAAAAAATTGCACTCCAAACACTGCTCTGCGAACTGTGGGACTTATTACCCCAGATGTGAGATCATTTAGTCTCTTACTCAAGAGATGCCACTACTGGCAGAAGAATCTCTTTCTACAGAAGGACTGCCAAGGGGACAAGATCAAATTGTTTCTACAACACTATAAAAGTGCTGCCCCTGCAATCCTGGGGCTTACACAGGGGTATGTGCATATGGCTGCAGCATGGTCAGGATGGCAAAGCACATCTGAAGTGCTGTATCTGCAGACCTGGGACTGCTGGAGTGTCACAATGAGTTAATTGAAAGTAGTGCTGAAGGGACACTACAGTCCACTAGTGAGCTCAGTCTTGTGCTACAGAGACTGAAGTTACTTAATGCAGCAACAAATTATTTAGGTTACTAACTTTCAAAGATAGACCTAACATAGCCTGGGTGTCTCAGCAATACTTCCACTGGATGCACAATAGAAGTCTAGGATTTCCCAGTTCAATTTTAACAGAGAGACATGGTCACAGATGCCCAAAGTTTGGCTATAATATAATATACATACATAGCATAAATAATTTTCAAATTCAACTCACAAATAACCTTTCTGTTCAGACCTAGGAGACTTTCAGTGAGCAGCAACAAATTCCTTCATATGTTGCTCCAGTTTTGTAAACATTTCTTGTAGTTAGTCAAAAGTCTGGGAGTTTTCATCTTAACACATTTGTTATCAGAGACTCCATCAAGCCACCTAAAGACTGCTTTGCTGGTGATCTGGTGCTCAGATACTGCAACAGTTGTTAGCAATATCAAATCAAGCAAGAAAGAGAAAAGTAGTATGGCAAGGTGGTCAGTGAAGAATTGACTTTCCAGACTCAACAAGTTGATTGACAGCTTGCCCCTTTCTCATATACAAGGGCATACATACACAGCTGAAGGCAACAGTTAGTATGGCTTGGCAGTCCATGCAGTTCTCTGCACCAGTTCTCTTTAAACCTGAGTTGGACAAAGGGTGCACACTGTCATTTAGTGCTAGTTTATCCTGGTTACTTGATAGTTTCCAATGATATGACCATTCTGTAATACTTGTTTGCAATACCTATTGGGTATCTCTTTCACACTACGCTCTGATTTGGCTCTTCTGATTTAGAATATCTTTTTTTTAATCTCTCCTAAAAGACCTTTAACTTAACTGCAGTTTTGTTCCAATCTGTGAAAAGACCTTTAGTTTCATAATACCTCAAACATTTTTAACATAGCTGAAGTACATTAAACCCCAATAATTTTATTTCCAGTAAATTGAGAGCTTTGCATTTCAAAGCATCTACATAATAATACAGATATGGTTGAGAACTGAATGAGACCATATATAACGATTCTTATATATGAGACTAATCTTTGAAGCAGAGAAAGTCTTTAGTAAGAAAATGTTAATTCATTCCTGTGTTCTGAAGACAAGAACATATTTAATCCAAAGGCTCAGAAAGCACTCAGGATACCCAAGAGCAAACTAATTTTTGCTATCAGTTTCATACTGTTATGTGGAAATACATGGCACTTCCACAGTGAAAGTAAATATATTTCCTATATTCTATACAAACAGAACAGGTCTTACAGACTAACACCAAGTTTCAGACCCTCAGGCACCCCAGTTAGATCATTTGAGCTCTACCTGTTTCCTTTTTCTTTTTTCTTTTTTTTCTTTTTTTTTCTTTTTTTTTTTCATTGCATAAACATTAGAGATGCTGATCACTGATACCATCCAGTAAGCACAGGTTCTTACAGTGACACTGTGTGCAAAGACTCAATGATAAGCAAAATATTCTGGTAAATAGTAACTTATTCAATGTAAATAAACACTAAACAGTTGACTGAACTGGGAACTAAGTTTTCCACTCTTTTCAGCTGCAGTTCAATGTCACAGAGGGAGAACTGGGACAGTTTCAAAAAAACCACATTACCTTGAAACTGGAAGATGGCAAAATGGAGTAACCACTACTTACATCTGAGTATCACAGTTTTTGCTTGAAACTTGTGTAATAAAAGTTTATTTTCTTTTAATATATATATATTCTGATTAGAATCACTTATTTTGGCATATATGTGTACAGTAAAATGCAACTAAGCAGTCTTATGCTCTCCCTCCGAAAATCTGTTTGACCATTTGTTTATATCCTTAGTATCAAAGTGCAAAACTCATGAAAAGCAACACTCAGTTTTCTGTGTACAGAGGAAAACAATGGAGGAAACATAAAGATTTAAGTACAGTTCAAAAAACTCCATATTGCAGTGCTGGCTCCTTTCCTAATAGTGACTAAAACTAACCCAAAGGACATACCGTATTGACCTATGTAGGCACAAAAATTATTACATGTATTTCTCATATCAATGCTCATACTCAGACTTTTTTGTTACATTTAAATCTTGTGAAACTAAGGAATACCTAAAGATGAAGAACTAATCTGGGTGGAGCATAGCAACAAAGGTTGTGAGTTACAGGTGGTCTAAGGGGGAAGTTTTTATTTAAGGTGTGGTCTTCTTGTAGTATGCATAATTTTAAAATATTTTTTTAATATAAGTTACATTTTAAGACATTATGCTATAGGCAAGAGGTGTACAGCTTTAGGGCATTTAAATTTTGTATTCCAGTAAATGTCTATGTGTCATGCTATTCTTCACCCTGCTTCATAGAGTGACAAGCTGCCCTCTGGAAAATAGTCAACATACACTGGAAGAGATTGATGTCTGTCTCCTTCCTGCTGACTTTCAATGGGAAATGAGAATTAAAAAAAACAACCCAAAACTGAAAGGACAGGAGAAAAAAAGTGTAGCTTCATAGTGACAAAATACTAAGAGAATAAGAGCTGCTGGGCAAGTTGCTTCAGCTAAAGGTTTTGCCTGTGCAGTCTTTATTTTTCAGATTCTTGACTTGTCCTATTTGTCTAATCTACCCCCTGACAGTGTATGGAATCTAGCTTTTGTCTGTCACCTTGCCATTTCAGTAAGATTGCCTCCCATTTTAAGTAATAATCCCCCTGTGTTATCCAGGGGGGATGATTGAGATCACAGCAGAGATAAACTCCCTGTTAATAGGTGTCCCATGAAAACCCAGTTTTACACCTATAGCCCTGGGCATGTCTAATTGCTCTGTGAGATGGCAGAACTGCAATTCAGTCACATGCAGGAGCCTTGTGCACTATATATAGGTTTGAACAGCTTGAGTTTTCTTAACGAATTCTTTTTTTTTTTTTTTTTTTTGCTATTTATCTGTTCAATGTACAAACATTCATAAACTGTAATTTATAAAGGATACAAATATTTTAAACTTGATGAAGAACATTGTGGTACAGAGGCCAAATTGGAATGGGAGCAGCTGTGTTCAAGCCATTAAACTGTCTTAGCCCCCAAATCAGAGCATTTGCAATCAGCAGCAAGCAAAATGCCCTCAGACATCCCTGTCCTGTGCTAGCTGACACAAGGCAAAATCCTGATAGACACCTTTCTGTGTTGAGTTTAAATTATTAAATTCTAGTACTTGAGAACGTCTCCTGGCACAGTTTAAGTTACTGGCATGGGAGGAACCCTGGTGCCTGGATTTGGACCAATATTTCCAGGACAGCAAGAGACAAACTGGCATCAGCTCTCCTCCCAGATCAAACCCTATCCAAGCTTCAAATCACTGTGCCCAAAAATGGGAAGCCCAAACTCTTCAAATCAAAATTCATCAGCTTTATTTGTAACATTACTAAACATAACTATATTTTCTAGCTTCTTTTTCAGAAGTGAAGAAACCATTTCTGTGTAAGTTTTCAGTCAGGACTACAACCTCAATAAATGCTGTTGGAGCACTCTGGAGGAAGGACCCAGTATGCAAAATTTCAATGCTCATATTTGAAATTGCCAAAAGGAATAGCAACTGAAAACAAAGAGCTATAATAGACAGGGTCAGGCCAATTTAATAAGGAGCAGTGCTACAGTTCTATAATTTACATTATTAGTCATAAATCAATTATTTCTGATTATTATATTTAACAATTTTCCTAGACTACTAGAATTGCTAAGATGGGGTGTGTCTACACATCAATAATGCTGTCATTTTATCACAAAGATGAGATCTAAATTGTTTACAAATCCCTTGACTTCTGTTGACTCACCAATAACAGACAGACTTCAACACCAGTATCTGGTATTCATCGTTCCCTTGCAGTCTCTTCAGACAGAAAAATTGATTAACCTTGATGGAGCTCTGCATGCATTGTCTGTACATGAAATAATAAATTAACAAGTTTCATTTATTCAATTAATGCTGATTGTTGCTTCAACTGTGTCCTTAGAAGTAGTTTTGACTTTTATTCTTTTATTATTGATACCTTGTGGAACATTGTACACAGAGAGTCTGGAGAAAAGTGAGCTAACATATAGCCATGAACTGCATTCTCCTCTTCTTAAAAATTCCATTAAGTGCAATGGGAGCTCCATGACACATCCATTTGATACTTTTATTTTCAAGTGTGCCTTAGTAAACAATCATACATTTTCTTTTTAAAATTTTTAGTACTGGTACTTCCAACATGCCTTTTTTCTCTTGTTGATTCGCTTACACTATGAAACTATGAACAGATTGATTCTGAACAAGGCAGGTCAGAAAATTATTTTCAGTAACCTGTCCAAGATCTCGTTTAGAGCTGCTAGTTGAATTTAAATTTTAGGTAGTATAGAAGAATTCCAATTATATGCATGCATTGGCAAACACTGCCATGTATGTTGTGCTGAAGGGTATGAGACAATTGACTCAAGATACTCAAAGTAAGTGTATTGTCGACATAAAATATTCTTCAAAGTAAAGCCGGATCCTACAAAATATTTGTTTTAATGGGAAGATTTCTAGGAAAAGGAAACCAGAAAAGAAACTGTTAAATGAAAACTACTAAGCACACACAATCAGAAACTTAAGATTTCAAATTATTTTAGACGTGATTTTAAACATTATAAGTCATGATAATTTTTTGTTTATGTAATCTATATAATTTTCACTTTGTGCTTTTACAGCTTCTGGAATTTTTCATAAGTATCTACTGCTACATAGGAAAGAGTTTGTGATGAGCTGTAAGCACTGTTTATCCACAATTCCATCCACTGTGTTTGAGAGTTCAGTTAGGACCTTCTCTGAAATTGTACTTGAAGAGCAAAATATTACTAATATTTTTTTTACATACAGTGCTACAAGGTGACCTGTGGATAGATATGCATAGGTTGTGTGAGCAGTTAATGGTGTTTTTTTTTTTAAACTGTAGCTTTAAACTATAAAAGATCAATATCTGATTAGCTGTTCTCAGTAAATTTGAGATGAGCATGCACACACACGACACAGGGAGATCTTCTTGTACAAAAACTAGTCCCTGTGTAAAAGCAATTTACTGTTCAGATTACTGAAGCACTTCACTGTTGGGTATGCACATGCCCCTTTCAAATTTAACCTGCTATAGCTATTCAAACTGGTACCATCATTGCCATGTCATTTTAATGAATCAGATTATGGATGGTATAGATTCTTATTTTATCCTGTTAACTTCTGGAAAAAAAAAAAAAAGCAGTGGCATCATCTGGCACTTCCTAAGGAACAGAATATCAGGTTATTTTTTCTTGCCATTCTCAAAGAACAGTGAGCTTGGCATGGTGGGTTACCCTGAGAGCCAACAAAATAAGAGTTATGGCAGAAAACCACAAATATATACTTTTGCCTTTTTTTGTAATCACTAGGAGTTATGCCTCCACTCACTGTAATCAGGCCAGGAGCCAGGCATCTATATTCTGGTTTTGACTGTCAAAGTGAAAAAAGAGATTTTCATCAAATAAAATAAAACCCATGCTTTGGAAGAAAGAACAGTCTTCTTAAAACATTAAATAAAGATAAAGGCAATAGACATTGGGAGAGTGACCCCAAATAGAATAATCAGTGTAGTGGCAGCACTCCCTTAAGTTCTGAAGGGAGATCTGGGAGCTCAGCTTTAAGATCTGGCTATAGGTGATGCACAGCATAACTGAAAATCTTATCTGGTGACTAACAACACTGACTGGTCTGTGTCCAAAAATATTCTTAGATTTGAAAAAACTTCCCAGTAAAATTAATTAGTTCTTGCTGACATTAATATAAGTACAGACAAAAAAATAAATATGTATTTTCCACAAAAAGGATATTTATAGAAATTCTTAGCTTAGTTATAGGAAAATTTATTAAGTGATGTTATTACCTTTTTTAATCTACATTTGTCAGCCCATCACATGATTCAAGCAAAATGACCAATATTTGTAAAGAGTCTTAAATGAAAAATTCTACAGTAGCTAAAAGGCAAGTAAGGAAGAAGAGGTGAAATTTCACAATTATTTTTAATCCATTCCTTTTTGGAATACACAACTGTGGTGAAAATTTTCATCTGAAGTTTGAGATTCAAAAAGTGTTTATGAACCATATAAAGTGCAAAAGAAAGACACTTACACAAAAGTGATATTCATGTGCTGGTTTAAAGTGCTGCATTGAGTAGTTTATGGAGATGGAAATTGTAGCTTTTGGTGAATAATAAAAACAAGAATGTGGACCGCGTCTATTTTATTTTTAGTTAAATTTTCAGACCACCGTGTATGTGGAGATGTATGGTTTAAAACTTAGATGTATGATTAGATGCAGACAGATGTATGATTTAAAACTTAAAGGTTGTGTGAATGTCCTATCGTTCTGTATCTTTCATCAGGATTTTACTTTTTCTTTCCTGTTTACACTCCTTATAACACATGATGTGTTGAGTAATGTGTAGGTGAGTACTGTGTTAGAGAAGATAAACTACCAGCCCTATTTCTGAAAAACTTTTCTGATTGCTTCCATCTGCTTTCCATCAAAATTGCTTAGTAAGAAGAATTTGTTGCCAGATGACCATGTAGAACTCTTCTGGAGACCAATATGTAAGTAATAATGAGTTAGGCAGAATTTGAGACATCACAAAATTACCTCCCTTCCCCTGCTTGACTGAAAATCAATTTTATTTTGAAGAATACATTGATTACAACATTCGAGGTAGCAATTACTTATCATTATAAATTTGAAATACTAAAAATACTAAACTTTTTCTCACATTGCTAGAGTCTTTGTGGCTGGATCTGAGCTTACAGAGCAAGCCTACTCAAAACAACATTTCAGTTAATTGTATTGTTTTACACCAAGCCAATTGTTTTTCAAATTCCAAAACTTGTACTGCTCCTGTGACCTTACTACCTTGCCAGCTAAAACGTACATCAAAGCTCTGAGTTCTGCTCTCTGAAACAGAAGGGTGTTCAACATCATCTGTGTTTATCGTCTGTTGCAATCTATGTTCAACACCACAATGCAAAAGGAGAGAGAACAGAACAGGAAAGAAGGGATGTGCTGAACGTCAGATAGGAGAAATGTTGTTTTTGAGCAGCAGCTCATTCCCTCAGCAGATTGTTTCATCAGCAGAAGGTAGGTATCTACCTACTCACTACAGGGTCAGAAAGTTAACACCTTACTTAAGATTTTCACTGCATTCACCACCACCAGGCCTTGTTCCTTCACCAGCAAGGTAATTATGCCTTTTCATTCAAAACATGCATTCAGCTTTCTTTGTACAAATATTGATGATCTCTTAGCTTGTCTGTCATAGTAGGTTTATTTTAAGCTACCTGTAAATGCCATTCATATAAATTAAAAAAAAAGAAAAAATAAAAAAACAAAAGTCTTATGAAGGGTAAATTTCAGTATTTGTTAAGAGTTTATTAAAATTGGAAAGTTAAAAAGTAAAAAAGACACCAGTTTTTTAACCATCATCTCATCTCCTGACATTATATCATACTTAATTATCTAATTACTTATACTTTCCATATGTTTCCCATTTAAATGGAGCTTAGAATGTCCTCACTATCAGGATGTTACTTGCAAAATATGGAGTAGTAGGAGCAGACACTTTTTTCTAAAAACTTGGCCTTTCTTTACAATGTTCTTGATATCCACATGTTTGGGGGGGAGGAGTGGTATAAGAGTAGGACAAAGATAAGGAATAAGCAAGAGAAGAGTCCTGACAGTCCATCCTCTGATTGACCAAAATTCTCTTTAAGCCCATAATGGCACAAATCCACTAACATACATTTATACCAAGGATTAATGGAAGTAAATTTACATTCTTAATACACAGGCTGGACAAGGTACAGTGAACAAATTGAAAACCCGCACACAGGAACAGACCCTGTATAATATATATGCTTTATTCATTAGGATCTAATACAGCAAAATTGTTAGAATCATTTCATAGGATTAAATGCTAAAAAAATTAAGTATTTCAAGTCCTTATGTTTTTTTCCTGAGTGAAAGCAGTACGTTTTGATGACTAAAATATTTAAAAGTTTCTTACTTTTGGAGAATGTTAGTAACTGCAGCAGCTCTACTGTAGACAGCTCAAAAATTGTATCATTTCCTATATCTGATAATGACCACAGTCAAATGAAAAATGCATATCTAGAAGTCTGATAATGGCCAATTATATACACTCAAGAAAAGCTGTAAAACAAAAGTATAGTGATGTCTCAGGAGATAAAGCTTTCTAGCTACTAGCAACCCACAGGTCAGGTTATTCTACAATCAAGAAATTAGAGCTACTATTTATTTTCCTTGAAATGTCTTTATTTGAATGCTTTTTTACTCTTAAACTTGAATGTACAGTAGCATTCTATGTATTTCTTTAATCCCTCTCATGCATATTATTAATCACCCAAATATGTTGAGGCAAACTGAAACACTACTCCAATCTCTACTGGTTTCAGAAAGCAGAGAAATTCATCTGATTCAGTTTTTAATAGGAAAATCTTCCATGAGAAAGCATCTTCCTTGTTCTCAGTTTCTCCATTCTTGCATCCTTAAGGCATGGAAAATACCATCAACCCAAATAAAGGAAAATAGGAAATTTCTGGAGGAAGTTTTGACACTTGCAGTCAGTAGCTCAGAAAACTATGTCCCACTGATGCCTGAATGACATGGAAGAGACATATTTCACTTCTAATCTACAGACTTTTTGGGAGAGAGCAAGTAGTTTCTCGAAGAAGCTGCAAAGATGTCTCCAGGGAGGAAAAGCCACTAGAGGAAAGGCTTTTGAAGTCCTTAGAAGCTGAAGAAACATACCCAGTCAGCTAAGCCTTTGTAAAATATTTCAATCTCTTCATGATTCTGAAAAGTGTGCACGTTTAAACATGCTAGAAGTTATTTTAATTAAAAGGAAAAAAATCTCTAATTTTCTCCATCTATGTAAAAGTGTATTTACATTTATATGTATATAATAATAGACCATGTCTTAAGGACTCTATTTATTAAACTGATAGTTCATCCTGGGTTCAGGCTATTGGGAACATTAGAGGGTCATTCTGTGACTTACGGGAGGATAGATCTGGAGGAATATGTACTTTAATGAAAGTACAAGTCCTGACACTGATACATTTGTGTTTGAGTGGACAGTAGTTTTTGCTGCTGTTCTTGAAACTAAACCCAGCTGAGAAGGTAAAATTGAAACTAAAATTCAGTTATTAGATGCAGCTTCTTGGATTTTAGAGGAGGAAAGCAAATGTTGGGGAAAGGTTTGTTGTTATAGTTGAGGAAAGGTTTCCTAGTCATTTTTATCTAGAATTTCACAGATTGTTAGCAGTTAAGTTCTTGGCACTTCAGGCACTCACGGATATACAGGGCTAGATCCACTTTGACTGAGCCTCCATGCTGCAGAGCTGCACCAGAACAGAAAGTCTTCTCTCATTCCTGGTTGACTGGAGAGCTATAAAAGGGGGTGTCACCTAGAGAGAAGGAAGATTAGACTTTCACAGGTATTTTTCTACAGGTCAGGAGGTCCACAAGCCAAGAATAGCTATGCAATGCAAAGTTCTGCCTCCACATGTGCAGTGAATCTTCATAGCAGAGTTCTTGGGTGCTTTAAAAGTTCATTATATAATTAATGATTGTTTGCTAGAAGAGGAGGTGCTGAGGAGCATGACTGCCAGCTAAGTATCTAGACAGGAACCAGGCAGAAGTGTTTGCAGTAGGCTTCTGAATGGGAAGCTGTAGGGGTGCCAAAAAGGGAAGAAGAGCCTGGATGTCCTCTAACCTGTGGTAAAGACATTTTTGGCTGCTCTGAGTTTATGGGGTTTTGGGGGTGTGTCTGTCACTTCTTACATTTCTTGTTTGGAGGACAAGCTAGAAAAGTGCTGCCAGCTTCTTTTCCTGTGACAAAGAGCATGGATAATATGGAGCACATGCAGCCTCTAGGTGATTTCATGTATCTTAAATGTCTTGTCCTAAAAAAAGATAATGCTTATCTTGCTTTCTTGGGTGAATCCAGATCATAGTAGTAATTCAGAGGACAGTTTTTTACTTCACATATTACTGAGAAGAGAGATTGTCTTCTAGTCCTCCTCTGTCAGCTTTTCCTCTATCGATCTGTTTCATGGGGCCAAGTGACAAAATTAATGTCACTTTATTATAGAGCTGTAACTGTTTCCTCATCACTCACTCTTGTAGATCAAAGGTATTTGCAATTAGTGCCATTTTCACTGCATAAGTACACTCTAAAAGTAAGCTTTGTATTTCCTCAAGAAGATTTCTTCCCCTCCCCCCCCCCAATAATATACCTTTTATTGAAGGGCAATGCAAAGCAGAAAAGGAAAAACTATTTTAAGGTGAGAGGATACATTAGTGCTTCTGGCATGAAAGCTTTCAAAATAGCTATTTTATGCATTGAGAGAAAAACAGCTTAAAACTTTAAGGCTCTCTTTCATCTCAGTAAAATATGCCTTTTTCACTGTCTGCGGCTGAGTTATGAATGGTAATAGTGATAGCATTATAGTGGCAATGAAACATACCTTATGGGTTATTGACAGGAAACTCTTCACAGACACGATCAAACTTACAGACTCTTCTTTAAAGTGTGCCATTAGTAACAGGAGACAAAATTCATGAAGAGTTGAGGCTTTCTTTTGTTCAGATGGGGAGTCAGAACAGGTGCCTCCAGGGCCACTACTCGTCATTAAGCAATCTGAGGAGGTCTTTGTATTATGAAAAAGCTGAAGAAAAGCTGAAGAAAAGATTAGGAGTCCAGGCCCAAGAGAACCAGTCTGCTTAGAAATTTTATGTTCCCATGGGTTTGAGGCAAAAGATATGAGCTGAGAGTTTTCAGAAGTGAAAAGAGACAGGGCATTGAACTTTGTTCACTAGTCAGGAAAAGCCACTCTCCAGTTTCCTTTTTGAGAGTTTCTATAAGGAGTATTATGCCTTTGTAGCATTGCTGCTGTTTTCATTCTGAAAGTCAACACAATAAACTGAGTGAATGCACACCAAGTCTTGTAATGATGAACTGACCCACTTCAAAGCCTCAGCACTTTTCTTTCTTAGCAGAAATTGTGAAACAAGAAACTCTCTGTTTAGTTGCTGTTTACATCAATCAGTATACAAAATACACAGTCACATTAGAACAGCCATTTGTAGTTCCGTATTTTTCCCTTAAAAACACAAAAGAATAAACATATTTAAAAACAAAATCCAAGCAAGCCAAAGCACAGTGAATTATGTATGTCAGCTAACTAATATTTACTTATTTAATTCACCAACAAAAGAGCTTGGTATGAAGTTGATGGGGAATGAAAGCTCAAGAAGCAGAACTGTACCACTATTCCTTTTTTTGCTCTATCTCTGTTACCATGGTGAATTTTGTGAAGAAAATCCTAGGGTTTCGAAAAGCCTGTGAATGCAGCCAGTTATTATATACTTTCATACCTGAAACCCCAACCTTTAAAATCCAAAATAGTGTGTCTTGCAAGAGGAGGATGGATGCTGCAAATGTTGTATGGGTGAATTTTAATAGGAAACATAAATAAATGACACATTGGGAAAATGTTGACTGAGATGCCTAGAATACAGCTTAGATGAGTTTGCATGGTAATTGCATCCTGCTATATCTAATGTATCCCTTGTGCAAGAAATAACTTTGCATTTACATTAAGTGTGGAAATAGCTAGATTCTTTCCCGCTTTACAGTGTCCTGGGTATACAACCCTTATCAATGTAAAGTAGAACCAATCTTACTCCTTTTGAGACTCCTCACCTCTGTGGCAGTTTTGACTAACCTGTTAAATATCTTTTTAAGAATCCATCTCTGTCTGTAACCTGAGGACAGCAAACTAACCTTGGAAGACAGAGAAAAGTCAAAGTATGAATTGTGGGTGGAGAAAGAGGGGGACGTCATGGAAGCCCTAAGGATGAAGGAGAACTAATATAAATACGGTTTCACAGACACTTCTCTTTCGTGACTTGCTACAGAACAATATATGAAAGGCAAACCAGGGTCGATCCATGTGGCAGCACTTCTACATGGTTTAAGAAATAAGTTTAATTTTCTCTGCCTTTTGACCCTTCCTCTGCCCTGCAGCCACCTTCAATATTTCTGCACTCTCCTTCATAACAGTCAAAAAAATGTTTCATAGGTACCAGTAATGATTTTGGACAACCCAGAGTAACCAATCCTTAAAAATTGCCTCTTATTCAAAGCTTAGGAATGTTACAAATCAGGACTTGCAACCTGACTTGCAGCTATTTATTAATCTTTTACAAAGGCCGAAATTTAAACCAAATGTGTGTGATTGTGTAATGTTTATAGAGACAAGAAGAAAACAGAGGAGTTTTTTCTTATTGTGAAGGTGTGCATTATGGATTGTTTTGCAAGTCCTAAATATCTCCAAAAATTCATGTTTCGTTCTCAGAGTATTTCAAGATAGTTTTTTTTAAGTCTCTCATTAAGCTATCATATATTTCCTGAGTGTAAATGAGTAATTAGCATTTGCCGATTTGTCTATAAAACAGGGAAGTGTTAACCCAAATTGTGCTTGATGTTACACATTTCATGGTGAACCAAATTACATTAACCAGAACATGCGGGAAAGGGCTCCACCCAAAATATCTCCAGAATGAGCAGGGACAAGCTGCTCCCTTTATATTCCTGAAGCAGTCTGAACTGAACTGGTCCTACAGCCGTGGCCTTTCACAGCTGTAAGATACAACTGATGAGCTGACTGGTGGCACCTGGCAGATTGGTGCTCCTGACCTACTTCTCCCAGAAGGCTCCGAGATCTGGCCCTGGCATGCATACAGGAGAGCCGTTATCCTTTTTGACCACAGCAGGGTGGCTGTGATGCAGCTGGTGCACCAGGGAATTAGGACTTTTCCTTTTGGACACCTGGCTTTGAGCTTTTATTCAGCAGTGGGTCCCTAGCTTCCCTATCTCTCTAAGTTTGTGAAAGAAATCACCTCTCCAGGATGCTGCTAGTAGCGTGAGAGAAGCTACAAAAAATGTATTTGGCTGCTCCATCCTGGACCTATGGGGACACTCTCAGTGACTGCAGCTGGGTGGCTTAATGGAATTTCTCTGCTATATATTTATTCTCCTTGTTCCATTAGAAACTGTATACTTATAACTTTTCTCTACAATTTAATGTTCTCTGAATGTAACTGAGCCTTATGTAAATTTTTATGACATACTAATGGTTTGAATAGAACTGAAACTGAAGACTATCTTGTAAAGGAAACTGAAGGCTGATAATGAAAGGTCTCACTAGAGACAGCATGGAGAGAGGCAAGACTGACTTTTACCAGTGTACTTCTGAACTGAGCTAGTCTGCTTTCAAATACAACATTTAAACCTTTGTCCATTAACAAAAAAAATTAGTTTATATCTATACTCTTCCCTACAGTTACTGATCTGGACTTGTGGTAGGAGAGAAGACTTCAGTATATTAATTTTCTTCAACATTCTGAACTTTTTCTGTCACAATATGCTCAGTTTGAATTTTCAATGTCTGGAAATGATTCCTTTTAAAAGTATTAAAGAATTTTGAGGAATTAATTCCTACTAGAGCAGGTGAGTAAGTACCCTTGGGAAAGCTAATGTACAAGAGTTCTTTGCCTTTGGACTCTTCTCTGTTTAACAGATAAGAAACCCAACTGATTATCACCTTAACATTTTATTGCATAGTAGCTAGTCCCAAAAACTCTTCTTTCTGTGCTTCATGTCACTACTGAACTGAGCAAGGAGCAAAAGCAATCATTTTTTTTTAAAGCTGCAGTAATTTCACCCCCACAACATTTTATCTTCTTTGCTTTCTCTTTCTCCTTTCATCTCCCACTAAAACCATGTTTTTGTCAGGTTTTAAAGTCATCAGGCTTCAGCTAAGTAAAACCATGTCTTTCATTGCAGATAACTATTCTCTTCAGTGACCTCAAAATTTTCATGATGATTTATCCAACGGAAGAGGAGGAGAGGAAGGAAAGGGTTTTTCATCTAGATTTATAAAAGTGATGATACAGTATTCTGGACACCATTCTCTCTTTAAAAAAATTCTCAACAGAAATTTTATCTTTCCTTTGACTTCAACAAGCTTTGACTAAAGCCCCAGATGAGCAACAAATATGTGCTGTGTATTTTATTATTTTCTAATCTAAGTCTTGTTGGAATCTAATACCTTTCTGCCTCTCCTTAGGATAACTTTTAGGGAATGAAAAGTTTTCTCTCTTCAACTTCAAACATTTTGTTTACCTGTCCACACAATTACTTAGCAGCCTTCAGTCAATGAAAATGGTTGATAGTGCTGGCACTAAACCCAAGAAGAAAGACTTGACACCTGCCAGAGAACTTAGGAACTACAGAGGTAAGACAAAGATAAAACACAGGGAATAGTAACAGTCATTGGAGGAGCAATAAGTAGTTTTACAAACAAACTAAAATTCTCCTTCATCTAAGAAAATTCACTTCCAAGTTGAAGGAAGCCATGTGAATTCACAGGATGGAAGAGGGAGAAAATGCCTCAAGTGTCCCAGAGAGCTCTGAACCAATAACTAAATACTTGTGATCACTTCAGGTTGAGTGCCCATACTGAAATTGTAATGGAGCTCTCTGCTTCAGATCGGAGCACTCTCAGCTGGCCTCAGAAACCCATCAAGAGGGGCTTTTCTGCTTCTGTGTCCACAGTTAGGGTATTTTTGCTTTAACAACTGACAATACATAGAAAATACAAACATATAATTTGTTTTAAAAATGCATGCAGCCACAGGAAACTCAGCATTTTCTACAGAAAAGCTATATTAATAATATAGGCAAGTTAAATAATATAAGATACAGCAAAATAACAGCAGCGTTGTGAATTGTGTGTGTGTGTGTAGGATTTCTTTTTTTATTGTTTTAGTTTTATTTATATCAGTTATCATTTACATAGGAAGAGCTGGGATTCCATGACCGTTGGGGGTTTTTTTGGGCAAGCTTTACTTTTTGGGGAAACTTAATTTACAGAATATTGGTTTCTTCTTAAGGATTCTCCCAGTAAAGAAAGAAAGGAATATTTCATACCTGCCAAGATAAAGATAAATTAAACTAATACTTTAATAATCACACCAGATCCCACTTAAAGTGTTTCAGTGAAAAAGTTTATTTTCATTTTTACATTAGTCATAGAGTAAGTCTTTTTTACACTACCAAAACACGCGTGAGCATTTCCTAGCTTTCTTGATTAAAAATATGTTTCAGTAATGAAATGAGGCAAGTGAAACCTCAGGATGCCGGTACCCCAAGGAGTTTCTGAACATGCACAGATTTTTCAATTTCTTTTAAATTTGAAAACCAAAGCTTAAACCAAAGGAATATTCTCTTTGAGCAGCTCTCTCTGCCATAGTTGCAGAGGCAGGGCACGGTTGCAATGATATCTTACTATTTCAAATTATTAAGGCTATTAAGATTTTTTCCTTTGGGATGAAGTGTTCCCATATGGCAGAGTTTTGCCATTAGTCCAGGTAGAAGAACTTGTATACCTGTGCCATCCTGTGCCTTTGGCAAATGCTTTGTTGCTTCTGCTCCTAACAAGTCCCACTGAACCACACACAAAGGGCTGTAGGCTCTAAATCCCTCAGCAGATGTAGCCATCTGCTTTCTCAGAAATTATCCAGTCTAGTTGAGTTGATTTGGGGGCTTTTATTTGCTCGACTGGTGTGAAATTGCTACTGATTATCTGCTAACCTGAATGCCATGAGGAGAGTAATGTTGAAAAGTTATTTCAGAATTATGCTCAGTTATGTTGCTGCTGTTATAGATCTGGTAAGTGTAACTGGACTTGTTTAACACATATACCTAGATTGTTCAGCTACATTTGCTGTCTCCCTAAAGTGTTTTTGCTCCTACAGGCAGTTAATATAATCTGTTTAAGGGCGGTCTTGTTACAGACACATTAATTTTCCCCGCTAGAGTCACTTCAGAGTACCTATACCATCTTAAATACAGAGTTTTGAGGAAAATCTTTTAAAGAGGGTTTTTATTTAGTGGTAATTGTCTTTTTTTCCTCACTACAGGAAAGATATTGAGGTGTGGGAGTGTGTCCAAAGAAGGGTAACGAAGCTGGTGAAGGGTCTAGAGCACAGGTCTTATGAGGACAAGCTGAGAGAACTGGGATTGTTTAGCCCGGAGAAAAGGGGGCTGAGGGGAGACCTTATTGCTCTCTACAACTACCTGAAAGGAGGTTGCAGAGAGAGGTAGACCTCAGTCTCTTCTCCCAGGCAACAAGCAATAGAACAAGACGAAATGGGCTCAAGTTACGCCAGGGGCGGTTTAGATTGAATATTAGGAAAAATGTCTTCGCAGAAAGGTTTGTCAAGCATTGGAACAGGCTGCCCAGGGAAATGGTTGAGACATCAGGTATTGAGGTATTTAAAAGACATGTAGATATGGTGCTTAGGGACATGGTTTAGAGGTAGACTTGGCAGTACTAGGTTAATGGTTGGACTTGTTGATCGTTAAAGTCTTTTCCAGACAAAATGATTCTATGATTCCCAAGCAAATATTTGCAAAATGTTGAAAGGTCTGTGATTCTATGATAATTTCTTGGGGTGAGGGTAGGGGTTTCCAGTGTTTTGCGTCTTAATGTTCTGGACCTCTTCTATTATGCAAAATAACAGAGATATATGGATTATGAGGTCTGCAGAATGTTTTATCTATGAACATGATAGAAGTTCTGATTGTTGTATTAGTTTGGGAAAGAAAAGGATTTTTTCTTTCTTGTGTAAATCCCAAACTACCTCTGTGAGCTGTTAGTAAGGTTTATTTCTGATTTGTACTATCTGAGACCAAGATGATTCAACAAAGTGTTTCTGTGATGCAAAGTAGTCTTCATGCAACACTACCTTTTTAATAGTTTGTCTGAAACAAAGCTGAGTCTTTGCTGATTGTGACAGATTAGCTAAAGCTGCAGATAGATCATAAAGCAGAGAGATATAAGATAAAGTGATCATAAATTATGGCAATTTTATCTGCCTATGGCTTTTTATTTGCAGCATTAGCTTTGTTGCAGGCTGGTCAAGAATTTGCATATATGTTTCAGGGACTCTATTTAAAATATTTAAAAGGCAAGGTATCAATTTTTGCAATACTAGAATTAAAATGTCAACTAAAACAAATTTAGCCTGTTCCTTGCTTTCAAGTGAAGTTTTCAACTTACACCTGTATTACGGGCAGAGGCATGAGTTGTAATCTAGCAGAATTACAGGACCAAGTCTGAATTTTACAATCTTGGCTTTCAGCACTGCTGTGAGAGTATTTAAAAACATTCAAGTCTCAATTTAATATAAGAATATCTGATCACAAAACATTTATAAAAAACTTGATTCCCAGAAGCATGTGAACAGATCATTGCACCAAATCCTCATGCATCCAAAGCACATATTGGACACAACTAAAACTTCCAGTTTTGTTTCTGAAGTTCTGTTCATTCTTTTTTGTCCAGTTAACTCTTGTATCAATTGTTATTTTCTCCATGCTTATCTAGTCAAAGTTGAACTATTAGCCTCCAAAATTGTTCTGGGTTGTGTAAATGGAAATGTCTAAGATCCCTGACCCACAACAATTTATTTACTCTCATTGTAATGGTCTGCTGAGAATGATCAGAGAAAAAGAAGGCTTGTTGCCCTCGAACTTCTCAGACTATCTGCAGGAGACACAGGACATAGTTACTTGTAATCTCTGAAAGAGCACTTTTGGTAGGAAAGGAGAAAGTAAATGCTGTTTAGAAGTTGTCATAGGTGATTCCTTGAAGTGCTTATGGATGCTGACAGTGTAATAATATCACCTGCCTCTTGGTGACAATGGAGTGGATTGGCCTTTTTTTAGAATAATGCAGTACATGTTAAAAAGGTGCAGATTTGCAGCTAAATTAGAAAAACATTAGCTGCATAGTTTAATATATGACAACTTGTAGGATGCGTAGGGAAGTATGATGGACTCTGTATATAACTTCTGTTAAAAAAAAGTTCTTACGTGATTTCTGCTTCTACAACACAAGAGGTGAAGCATATTAACTCCACTGTGCTAAGAAAGTAGTGTCTGGAGTAGAATTTCCAGGAGCAGCCAGCCAAATGGGGGAAAAAATAGAAGAATTAAAAGGAACAGATGACAAAATAGCAGTCAGTTTTGATGTAAAGAAGAGTAAGACATTTACGGAGAATTTGGGAAAAGGAGAGAGAGCAGACTGCGTGATGACTTTCAAAGAAGCAAGGGCTGTGAAGGGCCCTCTAGCTGACATGTGCTGCCAAGGAACTTGGTGATTCTCAGTCTTTCTTTTAGAAATAAAAATTAGAAGGTGATGTGTGTGATTATGGGCTCATTTTGGAGTAGGTGGAGAAATCATGTAATGTTTCCTTGACCCATTTGGATAAAGAGGTCATTCGGCCATCTCTTCCTTAGAATTTAATTTAAATGCTGAATGAGCAGAGAGATACAAATATAGCTCAGCTGTTGATAACTATTTTACCTCTGCTGCTTACGGAGTTCAGATAGCTTAAATAACCCTCTAGAATCTCATCTGAGAGCCCAATGGGTTTTTGGAAGGCCTGATGAAGTTCATAATTCTCATAGTCTGATGGGTCCTGGATAAAAGAAGAGCTGTGAGTATCAACATAAATTACAAGTTGTGTGTAAATGCATATTGTAAATCCCCTTCATTATCAGTTATGCACACATTGTGGCAGAGAGCTTAAAGGAATACAGAGAAAAAGGAATGTTATAGTGGATACCAATTTCTTTCCAGTCCAAGATGACTTTTCACTATAAAGTGATAATGCATTTCTTTCCAGCCTTTAGCCATCTTGTTGGTTTTGCAAAGAAATGTCAGACAGATTCCAATTTATAATTACAGGTTCCTCAAAATTTAGGGGGGAATTTCTCCAAGGAATTATGTAATGTGTCATGCCTAAATCTGTGTGTGGAATGAAAGAACTGACAACTCTTAAACTTTGAAACTCAAAGCAAACTATTTTGGCACAAAGTCTTAATTCTCAGATCAGATGGTATCTGGATATATATTATTTTATATTATGTTCCTTGAAGGGTTTATTTTTGCAACAGGCACTTTGCTACTTTAGAGGTAATAATTTTTTAATGAACATTCATGTGCCTAGATACTAAACAACGTAGTAGCATTTTAAAGACCATTGGATACATTTGCACATCCTACCTCCTGCTGCATAGGCAAAATAATAGGAGCCCATGATAAACAATAAGATAAAAAAGACTAGAAGTCAGAACACTGAATAACCTTACAATGCCACAAAGTAATTTTTTAAAAATTTATTTTATGTTTCATGAGTCTGGGGAGAAAAAACTTGACTTTTGTTTAGTTGAGGTTTGTGCATTCTTGCTGACTACTTGCTACTTGTTTGTTTTTCACTTTTTCAGACTAGCATGAAAAATGAACTACCTTGCAGGGGGAAAAAGAAAGGTCAATAAAACACACATTGTGCTCTCAGCAGCAATGACAGCAAAAGAGTTCAAGTATTATGGGATTTTAATTTGCTCGTTAAAACAAGATATCTAAAGACACCATTTCAGAGTTCTTTTGCATGGTGTTTATGGGCAAGAATGCTTATTCAAGAGGAAAGAGTTGTTTTTCAAAACAGGAGTGTTGAAAGCTCTGCATGAAGAATGCAAGCAATGATGTTACCTGACTCAGGAACTCCATGAGTTTATGCACAAGAGAAATGTGCACATTAGACATATGCCATTGTGGAAACTATATGTGTCAGTTTGGGATGAAATTATGCATTTTATGTGCAGACAAGGAGTTTTGCATTCAAATGGAAAACAAAACGCTTTATCAATGATACAGAACATACTGTTGCAAAGCATTCATGTTGGCTCTTCATTACAATTGCTTTGTTGTCACAATTGCTCTGTTTTTTGAAGTTTCCAGAAAACATTTATCACATAGGTACTATAAAATAGTCTGGTAGTATTTTTTCTGTGCTTTGTTTTTTGGTTTTGGTTTTTTTTTCCATAAGGTTGTCTGAGTGTCTGATGCTGCAAAGAGAATTGTACTTGTAGAAGAAAGGTTGAACGTATAAATCAAAACATTCAGCAAAGGTTTGCAAGGGCCAAGTAAAACATCAGTCTGCATTTGACAAAAGTACAGTGCTAGCTTGGACAATAAAGGAACATATGGATGTCTTCCAGACCCCACAGAGATGCAAATATTATACTTTAAAACAATTGCCACTTTTTTGAAATAGCACCTGATCTTTTGTCAATGGGAATCAAGAGGCAGTGACTGTGTTCCTCAACAGCAGAGTGTTAAACACCACCTCAGATTTGCTGGGTGGGGAGAGGAGGGGCAAGCCTCCCATGAGCTCTCATAGGTCTGAAGTGACACTGATCGTGGGCAACCTGGCTGAGTGTCTCCCATTCATGGGGACATGTTTGTCTTCAGAAGAGTAGTGGGAAGAAGGCTGGAAAGTGAACTGGAAGACTTCTCCAAACAGAAAACTGCACTTCATTCAGTCAGGTCTGTTCTCTTCAGCAGTAATCTGGCATGGAACAAATCACAAGTATTCCTTACTTTTTCCTTCCATTTAAAATGAAGGAAAAAAGCATTGCAGAAGCCAGAGAATTTCAAATTATTTGCATTAAAAGTCTTGAAATGACTTTTTTTCCCCATTTCTTTTTTTTCTCCCTATTTCTTTTGTTGTTGTTTATTTTTGCTTTTACCGTGCAAAACACTGTGACAGCATAGTCAAACCATCACGTTAACACTCCAGTGTGCCTGGAAGAGGCTAGGGTCTATGCTTTCAAAGAGGCTATACATGCTTAGCAAGTACCCTCCAGAGCGACAGGTCTTTCAGTAGGATGAATTAGAAGTTGAAGAGGTTGCTATACTTAATTAGCTATAGAAATTGAGTTAATTTTCATTGTTAAGAGAAAAAAAAAATCTGTCAGTGGTCATGAGTGCATAAAATTCTGCTCTAAAAAGTGATACGTGGAGAAAGTTATTAACAGCAGTTATTGCTGATACTAACTAGGTGCAACATTCCCGTGGTTTGAAGGCTTAGGAGCAGAAGCTTACTGCTCACACCTCAGCTGCTCATGAGCTCCCTGTGGAAGGAGCACTCTTTCAGGCTCACCAGTGAAGAGAAAGAGTTGGATGGCTCATAGTCCTGATTTCTTAAAATGCCAGTGGTGTTTGGAAGTTAGTGAATGCTGTACCTCATGCTGGATGATGAGCCAAAGATTTGTGTTCACTGCAGTCATGGCAGCCTTGACAATAAGCAGAGAGAAGCATCAAGAATTGATACCTTTCATGCCAAGGACTCAATAGGGTCTGTCAACAATGGTTCTTGCACAACAAAAGATCTAAAAGGCTGCTGAAGTGAGAAGGTAATGGAAAGGGCGAGTTACTAGAAGAAGAATCTTCATGTCATAAACTTTCTCACAGTCATTTGCTTTCAGCTGATTTTTAGAATCACAAATATTTCATAGAAAATGCAATAGATGTGGTTCACTTCCAGACCCTGTGAATAGTATAATTACCCATTGCCCAAAATGGTTTCACTGCTGATAACATGTTTCCTTGAAAACTTTAATACCTTATTTCCTCAAGTATGCCCTACACCTAGGTTATTGCTACATGCCTAGTTAAAGCTTTGATTACTACTTGTGTCAGTAGAAAGAACTAAACAGTCAAATTCAGCTGGCTAAGTAATTGTAGCAGCAAGGTTAGCTTTAGCTCACTGCAGCAACCAGAGTGCACTTCTGAGGTCCGTGCAGTTTGTGTCCCAGTCATGTTTTTGCACATACTGAAGTCAATGCTACTGTACCTTCACTGCTGCTGTTGTTTACCCCTGTGCTATATATGGATTCCACTGTGATTCACATATATGCAGGACTAGGGAGGTGACTGTCCCCCTGTACTTGGCAC
The DNA here is from genome assembly GCF_000700745.2 of Antrostomus carolinensis. Taxonomy (NCBI): domain Eukaryota; kingdom Metazoa; phylum Chordata; class Aves; order Caprimulgiformes; family Caprimulgidae; genus Antrostomus; species Antrostomus carolinensis. Next base: position 12,409 of record NW_010309912.1, on the reverse strand, counting down.
TAGTGAGGCCGCACCTCAAGTACTGTGTTCAGTTCTGGGCTCCTCACAAGAGGGACATGAAGGCCCTGGAGTGTGTCCAGAGAAGGGCAACGAAGCTGGTGAAGGATCTGTAGCACAGGACTTATGAGGAGCGGCTGAAGGAACTGGAGTTGTTTAGCCTGGAGAAAAGGAGGGTGAGGGGAGACCTTATCACTCTCTAGAACTACCTGAAAGGAGGGTGTAGTGAGGTGGGTGTTGGTCTCTTCTTCCAAGTAACCAGCGATAGGACAAGAGGTAATGGTCTCAAGTTGTGCCAGGGGAGGTTCAGGTTGGATATTAGGAAAAATTTCTTCTCTGAAAGTGTGGCCAGACATTGGAACAGGTTGCCCAGGAAAGTGGCAGAGTCACCATCCCTGGAGGTGTTCAAGAAACCTGTAGATGTAGCACTCAGGGATATGGTTTACTGGGCATGGTGGTGATGAGTTGATGGTTGGACTAGATGATCTTAGAGGTCTTTTCCAACCTTAATGATTCTGTGATTCTGTGATACCTCTATGCTATATTTGGATTCCACTATGTGATTCACAACACTAATGAAACCCAAGCAGCTAGACTGTGTTCTACTGCCTGCTCTGTCTCTGCACTTTTTTTTGGCATGTGTTTACAGATGGGGGATGATTCAGAATCAAAGCCTCTAACAAGTCAGGCTAAATGACCAACTCTATGATTCTGGGATGACCCTTCCTTCCTTTCAGCTGTAAAATACCTGAAACCAAGTGGCTACATATTTCACCCAGGGTAAATCAAGGGATTCATTTGTTTAGATTTCAAAATGGGCTATCTACTACATAAGTGTAGCTAATTAGGGACTGTTAACTAGTGTATTTACACAATATAAGTAGAGATAATTTGTCTTAGAATCTTACCTATTTCTGTCACATAGCATTAGCAATCACTGCAACAACACCAAACACAATGCTATTTATTCTGTCTTTCCCCAGGCTGTATGAAATCACTCTAAGTCATGGCTTCTCTTTATCTGACATAAGAATAACAGCTTAGGTTTGTGAGAACAAAGTACAAGATGTTTACAGGCCTCATTTCTCTTAGAGATATGAACAACCTTTAAAAAACAATAGTATCTAGCCACTTATTTATGCTGATGGATGTTATACTTAGAATTTAACACTCAATAGAGAGACTGAATACAGACATACTACATATTAAAAGGGACAATACCAAGCTAAAATACAGTCAATTTAAGAAAATGAGTCTGAAGTATTTTGAGAGGCTGTGTTTTTGAATACTACTGCCATTTTTTCTGGTATTGTTATTTATTTTTATTGTGCTTTTGTGGCATTTTCTTAGTTTTAAACACTACCTTCACTCCTGCAGTTTAGTGAAAAACCCTAGTAAACAAGACAGAATATTGACTGACAGACCACATAGGTAGGAAAGAAATTGACGGCACTAGAATGCCCAGTCAATTGCATAAGTGAACAAAGTGAAATAATAGATTGGTAATGTTATGAGTGGTGTGGAGAAGAAAAAAACATTTCAGATGAAATTATGATTGTTAAATTGATGGTTCACGACTGGCATGTTTTTTTCAGCTTTGAAAGATATTCTTATTTCAATACTACACCAGGAAGACTAGGAAAGGAGAACTGTAGTTATTAAAAAGCCAAACAATAGCAGTTAATGTTGAATTGCAAAGTGAATAGATCTACTTATTGTTTTCTTGAATGAACAGAAAGTAAATTACAATAGTGGATTATTTATATTAATTTGATTTCTTAATTCTGATAGCCACAGAAATTATTTATTATTCTTTTAATCCTTTCCCTGTATGTGTTGGCTTCTGCTTTTGCTTCTTCTTTATTTTTTTTTTCTTCCTTTGGCCCTTGGTCTACACTTAGTTATTTTCATTTAGACCACAAAGTTCTTGGAAGCATGTTGGTCGGGGACATATTAGAGCAGGGTTATAGATCTGAGCTTTGTTGTCAAATGTTAAACTACTGTTACCTTAAAAAAATTTGTGTAATTTAGCATGCTGTAAAGTCTGTTCTAAAATGGGATCTTTTTTTCAAAACCATCTTTTTTCTTATTGTCTGTGAAAATAAGTAAATCTTCCTTCTAAAATTCCCATCATTTAGAGATTAGCACAAATCAAATGAAATACATGCAAGCAAGTTTATGAAATTTCCACTCTTTTATTCTTCATACTTCTCCCTTCAAGTTATGCTAAATACCATTAAAAGAGCACTTTTCCTGAGCAAGAGGAAAATGTCCTATATTCCAGAAAAAAGGTCAGACCACTGGGAGATTTACCAAGCCGCAATATTATAGAGATTAAATGATCAATCATTAGTGAAACATAAGGATGCTCCTGTTGTTTAATTTCCTCATTTAGGGATCTGCTCAGTAGTAAATAACCAGCCTGCTAATGATTATGAACCCTGTAAATGTAGATAGTAAGTATAATTAAAGAACAGAAATTTAATGCATCTATCTTCCTGGAAGCAGAAAATTCCTTCCCTTAAAAGGGTTTTCATGCCCCTGAAGTAATACCAACTGTTCCTTAGGTTCTCACAATGAATGTCTGAGCCAAATATCATAGGGAAAAAAATTCTGGACAATTACAGCCCTTTGATATAACTTAAGTATAGAAACAATTTTGAAACCTACCTGAACCTCAAGATTATTTCATGCATTGCCAAAATATTTTCGTAGCATGTGTCTATCTTTATGACTTGAAGTAGACTACAAAGTCTGTTCTGAGTTACCAGATTCATCTCTGTGTCTAAACAGATGTTAAACCATCATGCTTCACCTCAGAACATATTGGAAAACACTGGTTAAGTTGAGGGTCAAGAGGAGAAGTATAAGGTAGTTAAGCAACTGGTGAAAGGGGGAAACATCAGGCACCAGTAGTGAAAAAGGTCAGGCAGGAGAAGGTCAGCAGTGGAAACTTCAGTAATTGGTTTGGGACAGATCTGTTTAATGCTGTAAAGAACGGTGTTAAGTTCTTCATAAAAAAAAAAAAAAAAAAAAAAGCATGTTTAGGTGTTGTCAACAAAATTTACTTCACTTAGAAAAAGCTGGAAGACCTTGACACTTTATAAGAATAGCAGAGCCAGAAAAACAAAAAAGCACCTTAGAAAGAACTAGATCAGTTTCTGACAGAGCCAGAACCTGATTTTGAAGGACTGAACCTCAGTCTCTGCTCCCACCAGTGGGCTCTTCAAAAAGCTCACTTACATCCATCTCTGAATTAACATATTTATATCAGTTTAAAACATTTTGCCTAATGCAGAAAAGTCTGATAAATCAAATAGTTCTTGTTCCCTCTGCAGTGCTTATTTCTCCCCATTATTAAAGATGAGTAATCATCTTCTGGCTCTGTTTTTGATGGACTAAGGGACAGCTCTGTTTATTTTCTTTTTTACATAATCAGGATCACCTCATAGATTTCTGTGGCTGTTGAAAGTTCACTCTGTCCTTTATTGATGATGAGCAACTAAAATCTGTTGCAGTAAATGAGGTTCGCACTAGTGGAGGATACTTAATATATCCCCTATTTCTGCTGAAGTATCTCAGCTGATATATTCTAGGATAACATTTGCCTTTCTCACAGCTGAACTGCATTGAGGGTTCATAACCATAATCTGATCAACTAGCACATGTGGATCCTCTTTCTCTAGAGGTCACTAAAATGCTGAGAAATAGCCTAAGTAGAGCACTGTAGCAGTCCTAGGATTTTATGATAAGTATGTGTAGCTAGGGATTGGAGAAAATTTTATTAAGATAGTTTCTATGGAAATATAAACATTATTGGAACACTATGGAATGCAGAGTTTCAAACCATATGCCCTAGGTTTTTTTAAGTTATTTTTCTCTCATAATTATTTCTGGATCTTATTATATTGCTAGGTGTTATTGCAGGTATTGTAAATTATTCCTATTGGTTTGTTGTTTTTTGGGGTTTTTTTAAAAAGACAGAAAAAAAAAAAAACAGATGAGCAATATTAACTTTCCTTCAACAGTGCTTCAAAGCATGCCAGAATATCTTGTTTGGAAGTCCAGAACAATATGCAGATAGGGTGCAAGTGAAACTACCTCCAGCTGTATGGAGTGGAGCCAAAGGACCCTGATTCTACAAGTAATGATAAGTGGCACCATGTAATGTTCATCTCTCCTGGTTAACTTCAGTCAGGAAATTATTAGCATTCCTTTATTACATACCTTTATGGTGTCAGTAACAAACTACATCTTTGTCAGGCTCAAACTGTAGTTCCTGGAATCCCTACATTAAAGGGAATCCTTAAAAAGCTGGAAGAAATGAGTGCAACTTTTCTCTGTGAGCAAGTGAGATTGCAGGAAAAATAGTGAGGTTGAAATAGAGAATGAAAGGTGCAGGAATAGGACGTTCTGCCTGCAGTTCCTGAGGGACTTCCTGCCTTGGGCATCTAGAGACCTTTCTTCTCTTGGTTAAGTGATTGACCGGCACTTTGAGTTTCTTTGAGTATATTATATCATTTGGATAATTGTGATAGATACCTAACTGTAAAAGAATCAATAACGTGTTTGAGTGTTAAGAGTTGAAAAGCTGGATTATAACAGTTTCATCTTGGCATTTCATAGTGTTCAGCCAGATAGAACCAGATTGAAAATACTACCAGAGCACAGACCACCTGCAACAATAAGCCAATAGGAATCACTGGGAAACTGCTTTATTACTTATTATTATTTTCTCTTTAACAACATCTCAAACTGTGAAGAAAAAATGCTTTTAAAAATTGTCTACATTAGAGCAGAAAAAAATGTTTATTTTATAAAAGATGTCTTCTAGTACATAATTGGAAAAAAAAAGTTATAGGAGTTCAATAAAATGATAATATCAAAATATAATGATAATATTCATAAAATAAGAGTTGTACTCAGAATTAGAAACCAGCATAATGTAGCCATTGTATGTGTTTGACAGAAGTGAATGGAAGAAGATTTGTGAGTTGAGATGTAATAAATTGAAGAACATTTTTCTTTCCTTCTAAGAAAATTAATTAAACATAAATCTCCTCAAAAATTATATCTGTGAAAAATTTTCCTCATTTGACCACATTCAAAGCTCTCTGAACTATTTGCAGCCATACTATGTTATGATCATTTCTCACGTATGCTTCTTAGTCAAAACTTAAAGTGAGACTCCTTTCCTTTCTATAATATTTTCATTTTTCTAATTTGTCTACAACTTTACAATTTCTTAATTCTAAGATAATTATAATGGATTGCTTCCTCACCTGATTTCATTGTTTAGGCTTATGATCAATTTAAGAATAGTGACAAAGACATGATTAAAATAATGGGATTCAAATAAACTTTTATATAAATAAAAATATATAGCTGCATCAGGGTCAATGACATAGCTTACTTTTAAATGCTATACAGAGTGACAGGTGGTTACCTGCTTCCATACATAAATGTAAGAAGTGCCCCTAAAATGACTTATCCATAGTATTGAAAGCCCCATCAAAAGCAAAATGACAGCGGGGAATCTGCTTAAAGATATTCAGGAATCCCTTAACTACTTTAGTTGCTTTCAAAAGCCATGTATTTTATTCTTTTCATTGCTGTGCATCATCTAGTTCTGGGTGAATCTGAAATTGCAAGACATAGATATAATTGCATGAAAATTGCAGAAACGCATGTTAGCATGTTAAGAATCTGCTCGTGCATCCTGAGAAGTGTCTCCCCCTTTGAGCAGCACCCTCAACTGCCTTCAGATTAAGACAGAAGATGCTGACAAAAACATTTCCAAAGACATTATAGGATTTCTGTTTTAAAATGCTTCATTTAATTTAACACATGCAATATCTTCACCACTTCCTCTTAAGAAATTTTAGCCAAGATGCAAGAAAAAACGCAAAGAATGGGTCATTGTTGTCAGTCACATATTAAAGCAGAATGATGCCTCAGCCCTTCTTTAAAATGTTTTATGACAAGTAAATGTAAAAGTGACTATTAATGTGTATCCAGTCTTTAAGATTTGCTTTTTTCAAATCCCTTTAAGATTGTAACTGCATTTTGACCTTGTTATTGTCATTGTATCATAATCATTGTACCTCTTCTTGTTCACGTAACAAGGGTTGGACATCTGTAAAAAATCCAGTTGTACAGTTTTGATATATGGCTTACAGTGCAGAGCTAGCAATGACTGTCTGCTTTTCTTTAGAGCCTAGTACAGTTTCCATTAAAGCATTACAGCCTTATAATGATTGTCCCACTAACTGTATGCATTTAAACATCTGCTGGTACAAAGCACAGGAATACATCAGTAGTGACCTTCAGACAGGGAGGGGAGGACCAGCAACACCTGTGTTACTCATATGAACAAAAGCTTGGGCAACACAGTTTCCTAAACAGGCAGAGGACTCTTTCTGTTAACAAATGCCCATGGACATGTGGAAAACCAGCAGTTCCTTAATCTCACTGAGGACAGGCCTTATACTGTGACAGGTTATCACATTTGTCCATTCTCCTCACATCCTTTTATATACAAAGTCTGACTAAAAGCAGATTTATATATTACAAGAATATCAATACTAATAAAGCATTCAAACAAAAAACCACCAAAAAAAATGGTGTCTCCCCAGGTTGATGTGACAGGGTAAATGCAACCATAGCATGAGCAGGGCTGCAGGCAGCTCCTTTGCTCTTCTTCATCCCATGGGCTGCAAGCAGGGGAAGAACAGTTCTGCACAGCAGCACTTGCTCCTTCCCACTGGAGCTGAAAAGCAACTGATTCTGATCAGAACACTATAACAGAAAGAGAGTAAATAGGATTTTACATGAAGGAGAGGGTGTCAGAAACTCCATGGCATGTTTCCACATCAGATGGCATCCATGCTGTTTGTAGGGTAGATCTGGTTTAGTAACCTTTTGCTGTCCTGAATTGAACTAGTTTTTGCCTGGGAAGTTAGATGATGTTTGCATTTGGCTAAGAAAGTAAATAAACCTACCTGACTGGGTGTCCTGCTTTTGCTAGGATAGAGTTAATTTTCTTCTTAGTAGTTAGAATAGCTGTGTTTTAGCTTCAGTGTAGGATTTGTTATGAGAAGAATGTTGATAAGGTACTAATGTTATTAGCTGCTGCTGGAGTCCAAGGTCATCGTGTTTGGCTGGTTCACAGCTGCATCAGGACTGGGAGGGAGAAGCGCAGTGAACAGCAAAACCCAAAACTGGCATTTGGATGTGCCAATGAGATATTCCAGATCATATCACATCATGTTCAGTATATTAACCAGGGCTGACTGGAAGATGAGGGTATTCTCTCAGGGATGGCTCAGGCTCGCTCTTCTGGGGTTTTGGTTTTGGAACTGTCTCTGCTCTGGGATCACTGGCTGGGACAGGCTGGGCATCGGTCGGTGGATGGTGAGCAATTTCACTGTACATTACTCATTTGTATATTCTCTTATTATGATTGTTTTCATTATAATTTTATTTGAACTACCAAATAGTTTTTATTTCAGCCTGTGAGTTTCCTTGCCCTTTTCCTTCCAATTCTCCCCCCTACTCCCTGGTGGGGCGGGGACAGTGAGAGAGCAGGCTGTGTTTGGCTGGAAACCAAAAGGGTGAAACCACCATACTAGAGAAGACTGTCTTTGCCAGGAAAAAAAGAGATGTGGAAGAGCTAAAACATACAGTCCTACCCTAGGAACTCACAAGCTGGATTGCACAGTATTGACTCTTGAAAAGAAAAGGAATTTTTTTTTAAAAAAAAAAAGCATTTTGGGGGGCTTGCATGTATAAGTATATTACAGATTTTTAGTAACTTGGCATGCACAGTATCCTGAGGGACCACCTAGTTTATTTCTACAGTGCTAACAATGGGCAAAAGCTAATTTGATGAACTAGAATAAAACACTGAAGTTGTACGAGCTGAGCAAAGCTACGTGGGTGATGGCAGCAGCAGAAGCCCACAGGCTGCCTGGGAAGGCATACAGACAGGAGCTTGGAAGGCAACTGTCCTTATCCCCACGGTGTTTAGAACTGATGACTAATGCTGAATGATGCTGGTGTCCTTTGCCTAAATTTTTTCAAGGAAAAAAGTAATTTTCTAACAGTGTTCTGTGTTCAGCTCATTGTTTGTGATTTCTTCAGACCTGGGGATCTCCATTAGTAACTCTGTTTATACACCTTGGTTTATTAAAAGTAAGCACTGAAGGAAATTATTTTCTTTTATTCACAGACTAGACTCAAGGCATTGTAGACTGATGTCTTTTTTTAAAATTCAGTATGTGTAAACAAAGTTTCTTTATTTTATGAGCAAGAAAGTCCCATAATTTTCAGATAACATGTTCATAACTTACTTCCATTTCTGAAGTGTCTTTTTTCAAAATATAATAAACTCAGCATCCCTCTGAAACTCATTAAGAGGTCTTTCCATACACCAAGAAGTTACCTTAAACACCCTAAATTTAATGAGATTTTTATACAAATATCTGTGGCACTGAATACTAACAGCCAGCATCTGCTGAGTTACAGCTGGGTAAGAATGGGGACACTACTGTCAGTAATCCTAGCAAACTCTAAAGCAGAATTTACTCATGTGTGGCTGATGCATTCATTCTGTTTTCCTGCAATCTGTTCCCCTATATTTGATTAACCTTTTTTGTTGGAAGTCTCTGCCCAAGTGAAACATTTAGTTCTTTTTGGGAATGAGGGTAATGCAGATATGCAGAGTATCAGGCAACCAGGAAGGAGTTCTGCCAAACAATGATGACTTGCAGCTACAGCTGATGAAATTTGTTTGAAACTAAAATTTGACAGGAAAATGTGGTTTTGGTGAGGAAAATATGTTTTTCAGTACTTTCAGAAAAGTAATCCATACTACCAAGATTTGTAGTGGAAAATATTGCTGTACCTTTTCATCACAAATAGTGCTTAAATGCTCACATGTCCTCTTTTCTTGTATTGATCAGACCTCTCAATCAGACTACATTTCTCATGACATCATAGCTGGAGCACTGATAATGTACTTTGTTGGCCCACCAAGGATGGAGTCCACTGTATAACCTATGGAAAGCAATATGAAAGGGCAATGCAGTGCCCTTCTTTTGGGGAAGGGATCCTCTACATTTAGATGCCTGCACCACAAACATCAGGTCTAGAAGGTGTTAAAAACTGTATCTTCTAGTTAGGATGCATAGGTTTGAGTATGTGGTTCCTCTGCAGATGTATGCTAATAGGTGCCAGTATCGTTCACTTCAGAAAAGTTAACAAAATAAAATACTGATGTTTCTCAACATCTCTATTAGTAGCTGTTAGGAGATGTAACCATCCTTTTATTGAAAAGCATGATTGTTTCAGGTCATAACAGTTATTTGTAGAGCACTGGGATATCAGCAGGAGAAAGTAGTTACACCAAGCACGTACAACTATACTCTTTTTGTTACTGTCTCTCGTGTTCTCTGCTGTCACCTCGAAGACTGTTTTCTTTCCAAGGCCACCTCCATTCTTTTATTCTGTGTATGTGTGGTGAATAAACCGTAAGTTCTTTAAAGTGCATCTATGACCCTTATCTGCTCCTATTTCCACTTCTGTCTCTGTCACTTCCCTGTGGGCAAGCCATCAGGATGTGCTAAAAGGTGAATCTTGTCCTCACTTCAGCTTGTGTGAAGGACTCCAGATATAGCAGAGCAGTGCAGTGGTGCTTCAGAAAGGCATATATGAGTATTTCTTTGTCCTTGTTCCCTTTAGAGGAGTGTTGGTGACTCAATGCATCACTTTGCAGGAATTTAGTACCACTGCTCAGGACCACCTGTGGTTTTTGGAGGGAAAACATCACCCACTCAGTACATCTATAGGATACTGCTCCCTAGTATAATGCATAACGAGTCCTACTGATATAGAAGGTACCTGCAGATGTGTCTCAGAAAATATCCCCACCAAAAACCTTGATACATCTTTCCATTTCCAAAATCTTGTACTTAGCTAGGAATGAATTTAAGCTATAAAGTTATCTAAGTTACATTAATTATATTCTGGTTTAGGTCCTGTACTCCAAGGACAGTAACTATGTCCATTTGCAAATTTTCTGACAACGTGGCATTTCATCAGGGAATGTGATCTCTTAGAAATGTATCTCTTCGTAACACCAGTTTTCATGACTCTTCTTTTAGGACAGCTTGCTCTTGTCCACAATTAACTAACAGCAGGGAACCTCAAAATAGAATCATAGAATCATTTTGGTTGGAAAAGACCCTTAAGATCAGAAAGTCCAACCGTTAGCCTAACATTACGAAGTCCACCACTAAACCACGTCCCTAAGTCCCATGTCAATACCTAGAGGCCAGGAGCCTCTAAAATGTGGGGAGCATACGGTCACTGCCTGTTTTGTCTGGATTAATTACTGGACTCGAGCCTTGCTCTCTCATGGCCCAGATGAGTCAGTACTCAGCAGCAGCTTGGCTGCATGGAGGGGATTTTTCCAAATCCCACACATCTGAGAACTTCCAGCTGCTGAAAAACAGACCTGGGCTCAAGAGAGCAAGTAGTTGTGGACACTTCCTAGGATGTGACAAGCAAAGATTCCTGTCTCAGGGCTGCAAAGACTATACAAAGCTAGAGATACTTCACTTTGTATAAATAACCAAAACAACTGCTGGATCTGGAACTTTATTGCAGGTCTCCTATAACCTGAAGTCTGTCTTCAACTTCAGGCTGTCTGGGAGCACAGGGAAATGTTCTGGTTCTCCCTTCTTTCGGAAAAAATTATGAAAAAAGTCTCGCTTATCCTACTTCATGACTGTTAGGGAGGATGTGTTTGTTGCTTTTGTTGGGTGTTTCTTTGTTTGTTGTTGTTTTCTTAATTTCTTATTTTCATGGTACAATCAGTCATTTCCTGCCTAGGTCTTGTCAAACCTTACTGAGCTGATTTCCAATAGGACTAATCAAAATCTGGCCTGAGAATGTGGCCTTCTGTCAGAAACATATCAGTATTGTGATATTCAAAAAAAGAGAAAAATACTGCTGGAGAGAACAATTCCCTTTTTTATATCCATTTATGCTGCCTGTGCAAGTATATTTTTTTGTTACATAAATCATACATAATGTTCCTCCTTGTATGCAAGCAATGAGAAAATATCCTTAGGCAAGTTGTTTTCCAAAATAATCAGCTCAAGCATTGCCCACCTGGAAAAATATTGTTATGGTACTGTGGCTTGAAGCCAAGTAAGTGGTGGAATATGACTGATGTGAGTCAGTGTACCAGAAAATGTTTTTGTTTCAAACATTATACCTGGTCTCGAATCCAATCCCAGCTTTAGTGGTTTAGTTACTCAAGGGTAGACATCAAACACCTGCTCTGTCCACTCTCCTTCACTACCATCACCATTAATTTTCCAAATGAGTCAGCAGACTTCTATTTATTCTTTAACTGATTGGTAATACTGAATTCTAATTGAGATTGTAAAATGAAAGTTGCAGATTTGATTGTCTGCTCAGAGTTCAGAGCACTTCAGTGATCAGAGCTATCAGTCTTATAAATCGTATAAGCAAATGCAAAACAACAAAGAAAAAAATCAAATTCACAGTGCTGTAAAATGAGCTAACTCATGTGCTTACTTCCTATTCAGGCTGTAATACAGACAAGAGCAAAATGTATCTGGAAGAACAAAATAAAGTCAAGGTGAAAACAAAATCTTTCCAACTTTATTTCTGAGGTAGCAAATCATCCTGAAGAGAGCAGCAGATTAAATACTGGCACAGTACAACCCACCACTGACATCCTGAAATCAAGTTAGAATTGATTTCCAGACTTCAACGCAGGAATATGCACATACAATTTGGTGGAAATGTTATAGAAATACGTATTCAGCAAGAGGCAAGCAGCATAGAGCATCAGCCTTCATTAGCCCTTGTGCTGGTATAAACTATTGTTCCAAAGTCCTTCTCCCTCTTGAGGCTAACAGTAAAGGATTAACAGTACTGCCTTCATTCAATTCAGTAGTATATTTGTGGAAGCAATTCCAATATTCAGAAAATAAGGTAACAATAAAGTTTAACTTCCCTTTTGTAAGATAGCATGCAACATCACCTGCTCTGGAACACCAGTTTTGGCTGGCAGGAGTAATGAATGTGCAGCAGGGCTTGTGGCACCCCTTGAAGGAGGGGAGGTCCAGTTCCCTAGCCTTCTGAAATGATAGACCTCATCTGAAAAAAACTGATTTTTTTCATGCTTGAGTGTCCAGAAAAACTCTATCTTAGTTTTTGTTAAGATAGAGTTAATTTTCTTCTTAGTAGCTAGAAAGCACTGTGTTTTGGTTTCAGTGGAGATTGTTATGAGAACAATGTTGATAACATACAAGGACACTGTGTTTGGGCAGTGTGGTGGTTTGAGTGGATTTACCCTTTTGCTTGCAGCTTGCAG
>NW_010309911.1:11260-27652 GCF_000700745.2 Antrostomus carolinensis | reverse complement strand
GCCCGCCGTGCCGGGGGGCCAGGAGGGGCGGCCGACCGGGGAGGGTTCCGCCAGCCTTCTCCTCTGCCTCCGCCCGGGCCCTCGGAAATGAGCTGTAGACAAGCTGCAAGCGCGGAGGGAGGCGAGCGCAAGCCCCGCAGCCTCTCCTGTTGGAGGGAGCGCGCCGGAGCAGTGCGCGCTGCCGCCCCTTACCCCAGCCCAGGTGCCTGGTTACCCCCCTGGGTCACTTCCCGGCCACCGGCACACGGTCGAAGCGTCAGAACAAAACTGGAGCTACACTGTGTACGTTTACTGTGGCTCTTTACAAATAATAGGGCATTTACAGCCGCTTTAAAATTTGCCATGTATGTCTTTAATCTGCTTTATACCACGGCTAGATTTGTGCTGATTCTTCCGAAGCTGCTGACAGTGTAACCTCACTGAGTTCAGTCGAGTTTTACCAGATCAGAGAAGGCTCAGGAATTATAGCTGATTAGGGTTGGATCATTATTCTGGTACAATCCCAGAATAGCTCCATTTCAACTGACAGAACCATTTTTGAGAAATAACATTTTGTTATTTGGAAAGGAAGGAAATGCTTTCAAATATTTGCTTTTTTTTTAAAAAAAATAAATATATATATATAATTTCTTCTGCCCTCTTAAAAACCAAGCTATGCTCATTGATCTAGAACTTCTTCAAAAAAGTTACAGGCACTGGGACAATAAGAAGGTGTGTATACAGACTGCAGAAGAGGATCTTAGGCCTTAATTTCTGATGTTAAGATCTCACATTTGGCCATGTCTAAGCACCCCTCTGCAGAGGGAGGCTAACAGATTCCTCTGTTCCATGAAGGTCCCATTCTAAAATAAATTGCACCCTCTAACTTTGCTCTTCCACAGCCTAAATCCCATGTTGAGAATTTTAGCATCTAGAGGGAGACTGTTTTCATTACAAATCAACACAATTATCAGAACTTGAAGAACTTTGTACCTAGACTGTAGAATTAGTTTATCAAGTCCAATAGCCAAGAGCCACCTTGACTATTTCCTTCAGAAAGTTTTGGGAAATAACTCTACACTGGGTTTCTGCAAAGAAACAATCTTTCAAAAGTGTTTCCCACAATAACCAGAGGTTGTTTCATGCCAAGGAGCGTCACAGTTTGTTAATTTCAAAACAATAATTTCTGTATAAGCATCCCCTGCTCCAATGCTCTTTATTTTGTGACTTCTCTAATGGCTAGGAGTTATTTGAATGCTGCAAAGCATCTTGTATCAATGAAATCCACATACAGGCTTTGGCTGAGTATCAAAGGGTGGGGTTTGTTGTTCCTTTGAAATTTGCTGTCTTTTAACTTAATTCCAGTATTGTAAGAAAATACAAATAGGCCTAGCTCCAGAGCTTCCCACCATTATTCTCTGTTTTTCTATCTGACCTATTTTTAAGATAGGTGACTTCATTTTCCACTCTCTCCACATAAAGTACTTCCATTCTTTGATCATTCCTGATGTCCATGTCCGAGCTCTCCACGTCCTTTTCTAATAGCCTTTTAATGACAGGTTAACGTAATTAAGCTTTCTTACCTGAGGAAGGATGTGTGACTGATTCACATGGTAGCACTGGAGTAATTTAGTTTTACTCTTTCTCATTTCTTAGCTTAACATTTGCAGTCACTGCTGTATGTTGACCAGGGGCTTTGACTGAACTGTCACAGTGATGATCGGGTCTCTTGCTGTCTTCTTTCCATTCTCCCTCCACTCCCCTCTTCCCCCAGAATACCAACAAGAGATACAGCTATGTATTTAGAACAGAATATAACCTGTTATGAATGACTGATTTCCATTAACAAGTGCTGGTTTAAGGCAGAATAATTCTCCTTTTGTCTTTGCATTCCTACTTCTATCACAGCATGTTTATTGAACATGATCTCTTCATAAGTGATTATAGTGTTATCTACTCCCTGCTTGAAATCAAAATTCTGTGAATCATGATACTTTAACCTCTGTCACCGAAATCCATTATATGGTTAAGATAGGTGACATCATAAATAAAAGGAGACAAGCCGAATTCATTAGCAACGTCTCTACCACTTGGCAATAAAGTATTAAAAAAATCTCCATGATTTGTAATCCTATTTAAAAATAAATAATCTTATGCTGTTGCAACACTGCTCAGTCAAGCCAAATATTAGCTTGGAATGTTAACTAATGGTTGAATAGTGAATATGTACAAAATACAGGGAGAAATAATGAAAATTAAATGTGAATGATGAATTGCTGCCAGTGTAGTGTTGATTTTAGTGGTGCTATCTTACCTGCAGTTGTTCTCACACTTATGTAGTTAGGAAAGTGTTGAATAATCAATGAGGGAGATGTATGTCTGAAAAAAATCAGTACCTCCAGGTAGAACATTGTATGTGGTACAGGAGCTTTGCAAAGCATGATGTGCATAGTGCATTAGAGGGTCAGACCATTTTCACAAGGAGCATTTTTCCATGGGTTTGTTGGAAACGCTTGCATATTTTATATTATCTAGGAGGAGATCTCTGGTGTTACAGCCCTTATTATCTCAGTGCAAAGAATACAAACAGGAGATGAAACAGGAAATCCAGAAGCAAGGGAACAGTGAATGAAATCCACCATCCTCCAACTTGGCTGCTCTCCTCGGTACCGTTTAGATACACTTAAACCTTGTAGCACAATTTAGCGGTCCTGGGGCCATGTGGGAGACATTTGTTCACAGAGAAGGGTTAAGATAAGGCAAAAAGGAACATTTCTGAAGAATAGTTATGGATTGCACTGCCAGCTGGCTCTTTAGAACAGTTTAAGAAGCCCTTGTTGTGATCTAGTAAAGTCTCTCCTGAAGGTAAAGGTGAGGCTGTCGCAGGCAGTGCAGACACAGCAAGTTAGTTGGCTATTTTAAAATTTTCATTGTTAAACCTCTAGGTTCTTCCTAAAGCAGCTGTGAGAATCAGTTGAAGGTAAATAGCTGAAAGAATGTTCAAGAATTATTTTTTTTTTTTAAAAAAGTTTGTTACAAACTGTTAGGTAAGGTTTTTAGGGAGAGGTAATACCTTTTTTTAGACAAACAAATATAGCTGGTAAAGAAGAGGCTTTGAGGCCCTTCCAAACAGGATAAAGTGAGTAAATTGAAGAGGCTTTTTGATTTGTTTTCCTTGCACAAATATGTGCTATTCAGCTCATGCCACCAAGAGCCCTGAAATGCCAGCAGCTGGCAGGCCTATTGCACACAGAGCTATTTGGCTGCACAGCCCTTAGTGGCGGATGCATTTTCCAGCTGAATTTATCAGTTGTAAAGCTCTGAAAGATGCAGATTAACAAGGAGTCTACAAATGGGCTGGTTTTATTCTGTTGAAAAAAACCCTCATCTTTTTTTCCTAGTCAGACACATCAAGTGCTGCTTGGAATTTTAAATTGCTTCTACTCTTAAGTTGTATAAACATTGAGATTGCACAGTACATGTTAGTATGCTATTATGGGGATCTCTAACTCTCTACAGGGTGCACAAGAAAGGAGCTAGTCTGAAAAGGTCATTTTATTAACCACAAAGACCTAAATTTATGGAGATCATGAGATAATGTCTATAACAATACCAAGATTTGGACTATTATGCTTTTTTTTCAGATCATATCTTTCCTTTTATGTCACAACATGAAAACTTCCACAGATCTTTATCAAGGTGAGCTGAGCATGTTATTTTTGAGGTACCTCTATCTTATTTAAGCCCTTACTTTGGAAGGTGACTATCTGCTTACAGGCCGATCTGTTGGAAGTAAACACAGATTTGATGAAAAGACAAGCGTGTTTCTTCTTTTCCAAATATCATACGGATTAAACAGGCAAGACAGCTTGATACCTGGACAAGCAATATTACTTTCACTATACTCTCCATCCATGATCACAGAGTTATTTTGGTTGGAAAAGACCTTTAAGACCATTGAGTCCAGCTGTAAACCTAACACTGCCAAGTCCACCCCTCTAAATCATGTCCCTAAGCACCACTTCTCCATATCTTTTAAATACCTCCATGGATTTTGTTGTTTTGGTTTGTTTTTTTGTTTTGTCATGCCATCAGCAGATAAGTTTATCCAAAAAGAATTCCTTTCAAAGTGAAAATTTTTTGCATGAGGACTAAGCCTCTACATTCATATGTGGAAAGCTTCTGCAGTCAGTTCCTTTTGGATTCATATTTCCAGCTGTAGAAATGAAGCTAACAGGAGTGTCACAGAAGTCATGGGCAGGACTAACTACCATGCTTGAAAATGTTCAGACATAGGTCTTTTATAGATATATAAAGTTGCCTTATCATAGAACCATAGAATGTTGTGAGTTGGAAAGGACCCATACAAGGATCATTGAGTCCAACTCTTGTCCCGGCATAGGACAATCCCAAGATTCAGACCATGTGTCTGAGGGCCTTGTCCAAATGCTTCTTGAATATTGTCAGGCTTGGTGCTGTGACTACCTCCCTGGGGAGCCTGATGGGAGGGATAGCTCTGGAGAAAGGTACGAGTTACAGAGAGTTTTGCAGAATAATAGTGTCTCAGTGAATAGTAACCTCCTTTAAATATTTATTAGTGGGTTTTTTGTTTGTTGTTTTTTTTTTTTCTCTTAAGGCTCCACTTCTCTGACTCTGAATTAAATAAATTATACCACATTTAAATTCCTTCACATTTAAGACTGAAGAAACATTGGCAGTGAATCATGAGGGAAGTTTGTGAACCACATCTTAGTGAATGAGTGAACATATAAAGGGAATTAATTGAATTTAGTCTGGTGGTGTTTGCATGCTGATTCATCATGTTCTTCTGACCCAAGATAGCTATAGAAATCCTGTTTTGGAGAGTATCCACTGGATAACTGCATAAGTAGCAATTTTTAATTCAATTCAAAAATAGCTCTTTGGCTTAGAAGGTGATAAAGTACATAACTACTCAGAGACAGTTGATGAATTATAACACTTTACCCACACCCACACAAGTAATGAAACACTTTTTGGGGAACTTTTCCAGTCTGTATCTTAGCCAACAATTCATGTATATTTCAGTCTTCCATTAAATTAATGAGGATTTAGCATTTGTATGCAAATAATACCAAAGTGGGCTTTTTTGCTGTTCCTGAGATTTTTTGTACACAAGGATTGGTTCTCTCTCCCTCTCGGACTGGTATTTTTTGCCATACTCCAAGTAAGTATGAGTACTTATGGTTCACCTTAGAATATCCCAGTCCCTCAAAGCTTACCCATTGCAAGCGTCCTTGGTGCATATCTGAGGACTAAGGAGCTCAGTGCCTCAAAGGAACAACTTAGGACTAAATTTAAATAAAGACTTAAGTGCTTTAAATAGAATCCATGTCTAAATTCTGCCTACATCCAAAACTGATAATGTGACTGAAAACCGTGTCAGCGATTTCCTAAGCCTAATGGTACCTAAAAGCCCTGTGTGGCTTCCTGCTTGGTATGAAACTCTTCTTTTGCCTTCAGGCCATAGGTGGAAAAGGCTGTGGTCTGTTCTGCTAGCCCTGCTCAGTTACTTCAGAACATACATGTAGAATATAGACATAGAGATAGGTATCAAAAAATCCTGTATGTAATATGTTTTGTATCTAGAATAAATATAGGCACCCACATGCAGTACCCCCAATGAGATTTCGGTCAGTATGCAGGCTTGAGAAAAGTAGAAACCTTCTATTTACAGAGAAATAACCGAGGGATCAAGAAAAACCTAAAAGGAACTATAGGAAAAGTATGTGATGGAGTTACTACAATTGAAGTCTATATTGCAGAAAAAAGTGTTGATATCATTATGGCAGCTAATTCCTAACCAACATCACAAGAACTATACAGACAGCATTGATACACTAAAAGAAAAAAAAATCATTTTTTTTTAATTCCTTTCCATATAGTTTTTCAATTTAGTCAATTTAAAGAACATTCCTCAAGTTGCTGTGGTTTCTTTTTGCAGAGAATTTCTTGACGAAGGCTTCTTCGATTTCCGTTTTATTATTTACATTGAAAAGAGGTACCACATTAATTTTTGCTCCCAAATCCTGAGATGAAGAAGTTGAATTGGAAGTTGGATGCGTTAAGTAGTATAAGGCAGTACAATATATATCTCTCACTGAGATCCATCTCAAAAACAGTAAATGAAGCTGGAGTGTTTTGCTGTACTACCATGATCACACTTCTTCAGGGACCTTTCTGTGGCATATTCAGGTATCTTTTCCCATGTCATGTAGGCAGACTGCAAAAGCTGCAGTTACTTACACTGTACCCTGTTATTAGTCATAGGAATTGTTATGTCTTTGCACAGACATTATGACTAGGCTGCCAGATGCACAATAAGTAAGATGGGAGGTAGCAAATAAAAGATATTTTATCAAACAGATGGGCCATTTTGTAAAGACTTAACAAGTCAGGAGTAAAGGGCGTTCTTTTACCACCAAAACGAGTGGCAGTTTTGTCCTTCTGCAGCAGGACCAGGCATAAGATCTGAAGTTTGGTAGTTGTGTCTTGTGGCTGCACAGAAGAGGCTGACAAATTTTGGGAAGCTAGAAGAAAAAAGTCTGGGGATTGATTATGCTGTTGTTATATACTGGATATGTTTAAGTAGTTACTGAAAAGGAGTGGAGTGTGTGGAGATGCAAGATAATCTAGAGGTAGCAGTGAAAAGATGACTGCAATTGGTAGTGGTCCAAGGTATGCATGAATGGGGAGTTATAGTCAGCACCAGGAAATTTACAGTTACACCACGTTTATGTGAATGCCTTTTCTTGAAATTGGCTTGTACTTTTCCCCCACATTTGAAACATATCTTCTGTTTGCTCCTACTAGGGTTTAACACTGGATGAGTATTCAGAAGTGATTTTGGGGTCTCTAATTCTTGGGGGCTCATCCAGACATTTCAAAGGAGCCTGATAGTCAGAGGTAAGGGAAAATTAATTCACATTTTTGCCAAGGAAGGTATTCTAGAGAAGTTTTTAAAAGTTTTTTGTTTTGTTTTGTTTTTTTCCTGTCAAAATCACAAAAATAGTTTCCATAAGTGAGGTTGGATTTGCTTCAAGATTCACGGGAAAAACACAATTTTAGAAACACCCTTCTTAGTTTTTGAATCTCCTAATATAAATCACAAAAATGCAAATACTGGCATGACTGGCATGAGGGTGTAGTGTAACCTGTGTATACTGGTATCAAACTATATTTTCCTAGAGTGTTTTTCTTGAACTGAAAGAGTATCATAGAATGAAACATCAAAGCATTTGTAGTCATTATACAATGTTTGAAGCAAGACTACTGTATCTCTCACAACCTTCTAAAGGAACAGAAAGTAATCAGGGAGTGTTTTTTGACTTTTCTGGAATAATTTTCTCTGAAACATTTATAAAAATCCCTGTAAAGTGCATAAAGAGAACATCTTATTTATTTAAAAGAAATTCAGTATTATTTTTACTATTGTTTTTGAGGGTGAAACATTTTATGATAAATGTTTGTGGCAACTTTTGAAACAACATCCCATTTCACCTAGTTAATATTGTACATATGGCAGTGTCCTTCAGCTATGAACACCTTCTTTTTTCTTTTTCTTTTTTTTTTTTTTTTTTTTTTTTTTTCCTCTCAGTATATCAGACAAAGATCTGTTCCTTCCTCTGTGGACTAGGAAATCTGAAGAAATAGCTGGCCATTGTAGGTCTTGCATGAACATAAAAGATCTTGAGTCTGCCAAGGTGCAGTTGTTGCACAACAAAATTTGGGGAGCAAAATTACAGGTTTTGATATCTGAGTTCACAAAGCACGAGCATCATAAAGCAATCCTCACTGCAGTTTTTTCCTAATAGTTACTACTGGTTGTAAGGTTAGGATAACTTCTTTCAGCTGGAAAGTTTACAAATTTTAGTTTTTCATATTGCACTAGATAGCCAACTATTTCTGAAGGACTGATTCATAGTATGCCTATTCCTATTTATATTGAAGATAGAAAAATCAGATAAAATTTTTCAAGCAAACTCTTACTATAAAGATTAAGTTTTCCTTTCCAAAAGACTTCAGTAATTAAATATGTCATGGGGAAAACTTGTTTGAACTAATACAACAAAATTAAAGAGTGCAGCAGCTTCAGTTTTCTTCTTGTACCTTGCTGTTTACTCAGGAGGCTTTATATGGAACATCTAGATTATCTGATACATATGGGGTTTTCTGTACATATTAGCATGTATGCAAATCAGGTGATTCACCTCTAACAGTAAACAAGGTTTTTGGGTAATGTACAGACAAGGGTGAAATTTGTAATATTGCTGGCTGTTCTAATAGCACACAGAACTGAGATGTGCAGGGAAATTAAGTCAGTACTGAGTAGGTTCTTTCTGGCCTCTGCTATCAAACTGTGAGCTACCACAAGAGACCTCCGAGGGAGGGTAATATCACAGGGCAGTTATTTCACTGCAAAATGGTCATGATTGTTTAAAAAACCCCACAAAATACAAAAGCAAGGAGGAACATTACAAAAATAACTTTTTTTTTAAAGTAAGGAGAAACCAGGGTGAAGTCTATTCTTAGAGGTACATTGTGTTTTGATGAAAAAGCTGGCAGCAAAGTTTTTTCCTGAGATATATCAGTGTTTTTTTGGTACTGTCAAAAGCTTGAAACCAAGTTTTTTAGCTTATGGAAGTGTAAGCTGAAAATGTAACCGGTTACAAGGAAAGTTGGTTATCCATTTTTGTTTACATTTTTTTATGTTCCTTTAAAGAGACTGTGAGAAGTGGGGGTAGAGCTATATGAAACACTTTTCTCACATTGGAAGCTATTTGTCCTGCAAGGTGTAGCAGGTTGAGGAGCAAGGAGCAGCTTGGCACCTATTAGCAGTGGTGGAAAAACTGCTCAGGGATCAAGGGAAACTGGGCAGAGTTTATTGTATCTCAGACATTCACTGCCTTGGGTAAAATCAGAACTGGAAACAAAGGCTTGCCTGCAAGAGCACCGCTCTTGTGGGAGAACTCCACAAGCCTTTTTACTTTTTACATGGGATGATTTTTCTGTATTTAAAAAGCTAAAATTTCTAGTTTTCATTTAAATAAAACTCAGGGATCAAGGGAAACTGGGCAGAGTTTAAATTTAAATTTAAATAAATTTTGACCTTTTTTTTTGAGTTGAAAATGCTCCAGTCTTTTGGGGAGAGCTTGTTATTGGAGATCTAGGCAGACACATCATGAGGTCTGCTCCCAGTGACCTGGTATGCAGCTGTGCCACCTTCACTCCCACTGAAGAATACTGATCAGTAACCTTGCTGGCATTGGAATCATCATTTCTCATCAGCTATACAAGTGCCTGCAATCAGAGATACGGCCTATTGCTGCTGCAAGTTAAATTGAGCCACAGAGCTTCTTTAAGTATATTATTTATAAACTGTTTGCTTTTCATGAGAGATGCGTGAGAGACTAGGGTCAATGTATTTCAGCATATGGCTTGCAGATCTCTAGAGAGGAACACAAAGGTAACTCCAAGAAAACCAAGTCTGTTGTCCGTAGTGTGTGTTTACTAGTTAGAGGACTGCTCCCATACTAGAAAATGTAGGGATTTGCCAATCAAAGCAAAAAATACTGGCCTAGAAGATTTACACTAATAACAGGTATTTAGAAATTGGCAATAGGCATAAAAATCTGAAGGTGGAAATGGAAGGCATGAGCACAAATAACAGAACTATATGCTATTACCTAAACTTACTGTAGAATTTGCAACATAACTGTCATTATGAGTACAAACCATGAAAACATGTTGTAATTATCATTAAATATCTGAGATACACAGTATCATTTGCCAGAATAATTTTCTGTAAGCAGTTCTCCATGTGGGTTGTTAAATTTTGTTTATTTGCTGTAGAAGTCGACATTTAACAAATCGTTGTAAATCCCTGAACAAAGTCAGAGTGTGTTGTCTGGCCACAAATTACTTGGAAATATTTATATACATGACCCAAACCAGCTGCTGACAAAATGCAAAGCTTTTCTTTAATCATCTAATAAGATGCTTTGATGCTAAAAATAATACAGCTTTGGCTCTAAAGACTTAATTTTTGCATTGTTATGTACTGCAGTGTACCTTTTACCTTAAGAGTCTGTATTCGGAGACCCACTTCTTAGCACAGTTTTAGCAACAATACCAATTGTAGTCTCTCAAGAGTCTATTGTCCTGTATTAAAAAGCTATTTTTGCTAAATGAGTTTGGTCATTAGCAGAACACAAGCTTAATTTTTTTAAAATAACTGAAATTAAAGTAGCATAGTGGACTGTTTGCCTGTGAATTAAACACCACAAGAAAGAGCTTAACATTTCCAAAGCCTGTTACTTAACATGAAGCTTCTGCACTGTTGTCTAAATGTTGAAACAAAGGGAGCATCTTATAAAATATCCCAAACACTTGCAGTTTGCAGTGAGCTCCCCAAGATGTACATAACCTAGCTATGGTGATGCATCCCACACTGATTGTCCTAAATTCAAATGTGAGTTTGAAGTTGTTAGCCTGGCAATGAGAACTGATATTACTGGAAGTTGTAGGCACAGCAATAAACCTTAGGTATTTTAGTCTTTATCCACACAAAGTTGATGCCACCATGTCTCAGAAGAACAGAGTTGTCAACTTGCTGATAAGAAAAGCAAAGGAAAGACATACTGAACAGACAAGAAGAAGCGCTTCCTTCTGCTGATCCCACTTATTTTCACTGCTCTCATGTATGCATCTGTAAAATGAACAGAGAAGAGAGGTCTGAGTCCTTGATAATCTTAAAATTCTTCTGTCTTTAAAGACTTTGGAGGAGGAGATGGTCTATCATCAGCTGTATCAATTTTTGCTTTAGCATGAAAGTATAACTCTAAATTCTGGGAAACATGAAAAGGCACTGTAAAAGAATTGTGAACCCCCAACACACTGAGCTGGACAAATGGTCATTTGTGGATAACCAATAGTTGAATCTGGCCTCAAATTTTGTCGTTCTGTACAGAAAGCCCAGGGGAAGAGGGCCAGAAATTCCTTTTTTTTGACAGGAAAAAAGTAAAAGGTTTATTCTGTAGGTTGAATGTACTATGATTTCATGCCTGTAAAGCTGATGGTAGCAGTTTGTGTTGTGTTGAAATTTGTTCTATATTTTAAATATATTTAGTGTTGCAGATTTTGCACTATTTTAGAAAGGAAAGATGTTGCTGAAGGAAAAAAATCTGCTTCAGTGGAAGCCTGTTGTGGGTAGGCCCTTGTTCAACAAGACAAAGGGGACGCATTGTTCTGGCTAATCTCCTTTTTTCAGGTTTCCTGCCTAGGGATCTCTAAGCTTACTTGGAGTTGCCTTTGCAAAAGTAGACCTGGTGACATCTGAAATGGGGAGTATGGACTTCTGGATTTTGATTAATTTTTACTGAAACAGCAAGCTGGAAAAAGCTAGCTATGTGGAAGCACAGCCTGGCAGGTCTGAACAAGACCCAGGAGGTTCTAAGTTCATGAGAGCAGAGGACTGGTTAGCTAGAAAGAAGTAGTGTCCACGTGGCCATTACTTTCTTCAATCCCAAACCCGCTGGTAAAAATGAATAAATATTATGATAAAGAAACTATTAAATACTGTGGTTGTGAAGGGCTGAACATACAGTTTTACTCACCGCAATTTGGGTTTTGCGGCAGTTATTTTTTATTGCTAGACATTTCCCCCTTCACCCTTCTCCTTCAGTTAAAGAGCACCTGGGGCTGGGTATTTTAAGGATTCAGAGTGACTGCAAGGGGAAGAAATATTTGTAAAGTAATATTAAATTCCTACAAATGTTCTATTTCCAGTTTATGGAGGAGCGCTTAATCTGAGCAATGTATTTGTTGAAATTCCAAAATATCACTGAATAAGATATTTTCTGAGGAAAATGACAGCAGGCAGGAGTATTACATGTGAAGAGAGAACTTGGAATCAGATGTATAAGCATGCTGTAAATAAATATGTTGAAATGAGTGCTAAGGAAAAAAATGACATATGGATGAGAGATGTAGCTACAGCACACCTCACGTTCATTGACATGAAAGATGATGAGACATGATAACCTCATTCTGTACCACATACTGTGCAGACAATATACTGCTAAAATATCAAGAAATAGCAAATAAATAACTGTTTGTACAAGTTCCAGAGAAGGAATCATCTTATTATCTTCTGATAAGTCCCCCTTCCAGAAGTTTCTGTTGGACCAGACTGTGAATAGCAGTTTTTTAAAAGGTTCTTGAATTGTAGGTCCACAATTTGATCTAACCTCCTGCCTTCTTTCCTTGATACTTTCCCTTTATGCTGTGCTCTCACCAACCTACTGCCTCTCCCCTTCCAAAACAACTTAAGATTTCTTCCTATGATAGGGCCTATTCATATTAGGAAGTGAGACATGTTTTTAACTACTGTAGAGAAGAAGCAACTCCTGAGTCTACATCTTTAAAAAACTACTGAACTAGGGGATCAGAATGAGATGTTCTGTTATTAAAATATTTTATGAAATGGAAATGATTTTGCTATTGTTTACTTTTTTAAAGTAACACAATTAGAGTTATTTTCTGGTGATATAGTCTTTTGATATTT
Organism: Antrostomus carolinensis; assembly: GCF_000700745.2. Lineage (NCBI taxonomy): Eukaryota > Metazoa > Chordata > Aves > Caprimulgiformes > Caprimulgidae > Antrostomus > Antrostomus carolinensis. The sequence continues at coordinate 15,069 of NW_010309911.1, read as the reverse complement.
CAGAACAAGCTGGTTCAGTTCATTTGCTTGTATGTGAGAAGCAGGGTTCAGTGCACCATTGTGTTTCTAACCAGTCAATTCAGGATAAAAAACCCTAGATTTTTCCTTCATTAAATTCAGAATGAAGGCCAATTTTAAAGCTTTCCTGAAACACAGCACTGCTAGATACCTGTCAGTATGGGACTTTGAGCAGAGGCAGCTTATTCTTCTGGTGCTTTGACTAGAATTGTACTTAGTTGCTCGTATTTGGAAATTTATCACAAACTCTTTACCTCATGTATTGTGTATTTTGGTTGTTGGGTTTTTAATTTTTTTTTTAATTTGCAGCTTTTCTTAAGTAAAGCATCACTAATCTAAGTTAGTCAGCGAGCATATGTGGTGTTTGAGGAGATACAGTGTCCTTTTTAATCTTGGATTTTTTTATGAAACAATTACTTAGATGCTTTGGCTGCTTCAGTACCTCGGTTGCAATCCCAAAGTTGCCATTTCTCACTTTTATCCTGTTGGTGGATTTTCTTCTTGCTTTCAGACCTATTTGCATTGAGAGTTCCTTTGTGAGAGGACTACATTAGTGAAAAATGTATTTTATGCTGAACTACAATTACAATATTTAAAAAATATTTTTCAAGAAAGGAGTGAAATTAAAACCCACAGTGTCCACTTTCTAGAAACAGTAGATACCTCTGTCTGACATTTCTACAGGTAATATTATAGCCCCAGACTCTATACTAGACACTTTGCACATCTCAAAGTTTTAGAAATAAGACTTTGAATTAAACCTGCTTTAGACTTGATTTTCCTGTGTATCTAACACAGTTTGTTGATACACTGTGGGTTTGTTGTGTTTTTTTTTCCTGCTGAGCTTGGGCAAATATGTTAAACTTGAGGTGAACATTTGCAATTTTCACATATCCAACCCAACGGAACATAGCGAAATACTTGTGTGATTTTTGACAAATTCAGATCTGCCTTCAGGCCAATACAGCTACAGACAAAGCCAAAAATGTCCAAGTACATTATTTCTGTATTGAGATTCACCCATAGTCACTGTACAGATGTTTGTTAGGGTTCTTGCAAAATTACTGTCATGGAGAAGCAAAGAGGAGAATTTGAACCAGGTCGTCCCAGTATTTTTCCTGTCTCTTCAGAGAGAGGAAGAGAAAGAGGGGGGAGAGGGAAGAAGTATTCTAGAGGGTGTTGTTCCTTAAGTGCTTTGTCTGAAGATATTACATTTAAATTGTTTGTATTCAAGGAAGGAAGAGAGGGGACATAAATATCAGCACATTTAAATAGCTATTCCCTAAAGATACTTTGTTTTAATATAGTGGTATTATCAGTTCAATGTACTGTGATTTTTCATTTCATTCATCACTTATACTGTTGAAGTTTCTGAAATGCTTAATTTAATTGTACTAAAGACATCAGTCATGATTTTCTAGTTAAAGCTGTAGGAGGCTTTCATTTTGAAAAAACATTGTAACTTTCAAAATAATTCCTTTTAAGCTGATGTTTAGTGTCAATCCAAGCATGACTCATATAGTGAAGATGGAGAAAATCACCTTAGCAGTTTGTGCTTTATGGGAGTCTGACAAGACTTTTCCTTTTAAACAGACTTTTCCTTTTTAAACAGCTTTTTCATAGCTCTGTAAATAAAGACCTCACACATTTAAGTTGAAGGTATCTGTTAGCTTACCTCAAGCAATGCAAAAAACCCCTAGTTATGCAACTAAAGCACCAACCTTGGCTTGTGATGACCCAGTGATCATCAAAATGATGACCCATATTTTGTGGTTCTGGGCAGGCCACTTAAGCTGCATCTAAAGAGACAACCTGGTATGCTCAAGGCAAACCATGATATTCAGGTTCCCTGATCACCCAGAGCAGAGCTTTCTGCAGCTCCCTGTGTGTTTAAACTTTATCCTGTGAAAAGCAAGGGACACGAGAGGCCTGGGTCTTACACCAGTATGGTGCCAGGGAACAGCCAGAGCACTCAGCTGAGCACAGGGACTTGGGAGTTCTGCATTTTTGTGCTGTTGAACTGGACATCCCTGTACTGTTTTGGCAACCTCCTCCTTCTGAGAACCATCTAAAGGCCTGATGTACCATCCGCAATCTTGAGTCTTCACCACTTATCCTGAGAAACTGTCCAGGCTGCCTCAGCTGTACCCACACAAGCACCCTCCCATCTGCATCTGCAGGCACTCCAGTATCCCCTCTGAAGGTCCTCCTAGAATTTGCTCTGGTTTCACCTTGCTTGTAGCACATATGTCCTGGGGCCTGCCTTGCTGCCAGATACAAAGGGGTCATCTGGTGTGTTTGCATGTGTGTGTGTGCATGTGCCTTCACACATGGGAGAAGATGGTAGACCGATATACTAGCCAAAAGATAGATCCTGTGCCTCATTGCTCACCTAAGGGATGCTTGTGCTGATGTCTGTCCGAATATAGAACTGAAAGAAAACACATTGTGATTTTTATTACAGCCTGCTTGAATGCTTGCACAGAACAGGATAGACGCAAGACAGGCATGCCTGGTGGTTGTCTCCTGGTATGTCTTTGGCCTGGCTGAAGCCAGCAGGCTGGCTTGAAATCATGGGGGCTCATCTTTGCCACAAGACAACACCAGTCAGGGTATGAGCGGGTGAGAGATTTGAGCTCTGTTTACAAGTTGTAAGTTTGAGAACTAAAACCCTTTCTGAAGGCAGTAAGAAGGTGAAAAATAATGTTAGAAATACCACAGACTCTGGCAAAGACCTGAAATCTTCATTAGCTTTGACAATACCCCTGCATGTGAGGGATGAGAGGATAAGATGGTTGAAACCTGAAAGAGGAAAATGAGGATTTGGTATTTTTTCCAGTTTATGATTTGCAAAATGAATCCCTTTCCATTCCTCTGTTTTCTTTTGCTCAGGAACTGCCTCTGTATGACAGAGTAGGGATTTCATCTCAGCTGGTGCTTCAAGAAACCACATCTTTGCTTAAAATTACTCTCCCCTACAGCAAGGCCAAAGCAGCAAATAAACCTTTTCCTGTCAGGAAATATGAACTGTATGGAGTGCTTCTGCTTATCAACTGGCCAGCTTGGGTTATCCTGATGACATCCAGCTCATGTTTTTCTATACTGCTTAGCCTGTAGGATCAAATTAAGTCCAGGGACTTGAAGCTCATCTTCAGTTACATAGATGGCTCAGGCCAATGAGCAAATGGATCATCTAAGGCTGTAAATCCTCTAAACACGAAGACATTCAGCAAAAGATCATGGTTAATACCCATCTTCTGACAGACCATGTAATTGCCAGGATAGCTAGGAGGGAGGGAGAAATATTTGGGAGCAAGGATCAGAACATGAGAATAAATCCTCAGGAACTAAAGCCATCATAAAGATGACTTCCAGTGTGAAGGCATTCCTCAACGATTTCTTTATTATAGTGAAGAAAGAAAGAAAGCTATGCCATTTCTCCTCCAGTGCCTTACCACCATCCAGTGGTCCTGTCCTTCTTCCTGTCCATTCACTTACTGTTTCAGATTCTCTAGATTGATAAAAGGAGGACAAACATAAGTAACTCCCAGTACCTCTCTGTCTTTTCCCTCTTAAGTCCCAAGTAACACTATTAAGCAATATTTGAAGTCAAGCCCCATCCCTCCCCTTTGAACTGTATGCATTCATGCTCAAGGTTTTCTCTGCTGTTTCTTGAGCTCACTGCCAGAGCTGCCTCATGGCAAATAATTTGTCATCCTCAGATTAATTTTCCCTTTTCAGATTTAACCAGTTCTCTACCATACAAAAGGCCTATGAAATAAAACCTCTTT
>NW_010309911.1:0-11242 GCF_000700745.2 Antrostomus carolinensis | reverse complement strand
CTGAACTAGTTCTTTACTGCACACCCAGTCCAAAACAAGTGTCGCAACACCACCAGAGAGGAATAAATGAGAATGTGTCTTCTCTTTTATTCTTCTCTAGAACAAAGCTTTCCCTAGCCTAGTCTCCTCAGATAGTGTCAGAGGGCTAAAATAATTTCTTTGCCCTCTCAAAAAGGGGCCAGGCATCTTGTAATAACTTAATAAAATGAGATACCACATCACACACATCAAGATGAAAAAATAGTCACGTAAGAGACATCAGTCTACATGTAATTAGATATTTCAGGTATATGAATTGACATGATGCAGTTGCACTGCATTTGTTTCTATGATCCTAAAGTATTTTGAAATAATAAAAAGGCAGTTAATGTAGAATAAACTGAATGTGAATTTTAAACAAAATAGTGTTTTCTGATATAAATCATCATTCAAAACCTGCCTGGATGCCTTTCTATGTGATCTCACTTAGGTTCCTGCTCCGGCAGGGGGATTGGACTAGATGATCTTTCGAGGTCCCTTCCAATCCCTGACATTCTGTGATTCTGTGATTTATTGAATATAGCAACCCACAGCCATAGGGTATGAAGCTGTAACAGTGTAGGAGGGCCTGGCCTTCAGAACTTGTGAAGTAGTTTGTGTGTATACTATGATGAAGTTCACAAAGTATTTTCAGTGAAGTGAGAAATACTTAAAAAGCCTAAGAAGCACTTCTGTGAATATTCCTGAAATGTTAGAAATATGTATTGTGAATTGTGCTTTATCATATGTTTTGAATAATACAATTTTTTACTTATTGAGAAGTGAGGTAAAAAGCATTTTTGAGCTCTGTAAGCAAACCACACTTATGTACAGGAAACCAGAGATGATGAAACCCACAAAGCTGGAGTTCAGACGTTTTGACAAAGTTTAAAAATAGGAAGTCTTCCATTACAGCATGCAACTTCATTCTAAATATTTATTTGCCAAAGCCTTTGCAGTTTTCAAATACATCTAGGTTCTAGGAGTCTGGTGAAGGATGGAATGGCCTGAAATCAATTTCCCTTCTTATGTCTCCTACCTTTAACAACATTAGTGAAGATATAAAAGAAAGGAAAATACACATGTACTTTTTTCTTGAAAGACAGTTAATAATAGTGTTTAGTCTATAATATAAAATATTTATTTGGGTAATTGCAAAATATTGGTTAGGAAGTACATATTATCTAACATTCAGGCAGTGTTGCAAGATAAACATCAGTAACTACAAGTGGGAAGAGAAGGTCCCTCTCTTCCAAACAGTGTATCATTTGCAGTGGAAAACCGAAGGCTGCCAAACTGTTTTGTCAGGAAGCTAAGAACAAGACAGTTACTGGTGATAGGTACTTCAACAGTCATGCAAAGGGAAAATGAAAGGCAAAGGGTGAGGACAGGTAAAATAAATTTGCCAAGGTCTGAAAGGAAAGAAAAACATGGTTTCAGAAATTGCAACTAGGATAATAGAAGTGGAATGGAAAGACAACACACGCCTCTTTCTGGTAAGAGTTGTTATGTATTTCTTGGAATGAAAGCAGAATACATCCTCCCATCTATGGGGTGGATGTCATAGATCAGTAGGCAAAAATTAAGAGGGTAAGATATAGAGCTAAGAGAGAAATAGAAAGAAGTCAGGGCAGGAAAGTGAAGTAAAAATAGAGTAAGTTAAATAGAAGATTTTAAAATGAGCTAAAATAAATAAGATATGGAGCTCTAAAGTTATGCAGTATGAGAGGAAGAAAGTCCATGAAAATACAGGGAAACTGGGAGAAATGTAAGACAGAAAAACATAATCTTTACTATGCAAATTATATTCCTTTAGAATGAACAGATATTTCATTTTGATTGACTTATTCCCCCCCCACCCCCGGCGCCAGGAAAGCCTACACTTCTTTGAGTTACATCAAAAATAAGCCCCTACAATGATTCTTGAGAAACAGAAGAATCAAGTCAGAATATTTACTATGTACAATAAAAGTATAGTACTGTATTTAATATGTACCCACTCTAACAGTGGGGATTAATGTCTTCCTTTGTAAAGAGAATTTATTTATAGGAAATATGTTTAATTGAGAGCAAGAAAGGGAATAATGGAAAGTGTTAACCTTGTTGAAAGCAAAACAAATATTTCATCCTCCTTCCTTCAAGTATCAAAATTAAAGTACCACTGTTTCAATAACAAGAATAACATTAAAATTGTATGAAATGTGAAGCATAAGCATCTAAAACAATAGATACCAAAACATGCATATAAGATCTTTCATTTTAGTACATTCAATATTGAAAGAAGAAGCAGAGCTTTAACTTTTTCTAGCAGATGCAATGAAGAACTGGAAGCTAGCCACTGTGCTAAGACTTTTTATAAATTATGTACTAATTCAGTACATAGGAAAGATGCAACATTTAACTAGATGGAGCACAGCACTAGTTGGACAAAGTCTTTTTGTCTTCACTGAGTAATGGTTTGATTTTGTTAGTTCTGTTGTCTCACTCTAACATTGCACAATATTTAATGTTCAGGTTTTAAAGTGATCTAATTCATATTCTGAAAGCTGTCCTATATGCAGTGAAATCAGTCACTTTGTTCACTTCTGAGAAGGAGAAAAGTATTTATTTTAGTGCCTCTGAAATATCCTCCTCTTCCCAGACAATAAACTGTCAGTTATCATGATGTGATTATGAGGCCAGCCTGTGTTGTAGAAAGGCAGGTATCAATACTGTCATACAATAATTAAGGTTACTTTTCACATTGTAACGCCATAGTTGTGCACTGTAATCACAGAATCATGTTCGTGTCTCAGCACTTAAGTCTTTTTATGTTTCTATACCTTTACTTCCATCTCAATTACTTAAATTTGTGATGGGACTAATATTGCCCTGATCAGTTTGTATACCGTGTTCTATTTAAATGCAGGTCTATGAGAGAGAACATCTCTTACTTAGTAAACACAATATCTTTGAAAAGAAAATGATTTATATTAGGTTGTTTGATGTAGCCATAACAGAAATAATAGATTTGATCATTATTTCAACTATTACATTTACATTTAACTTACTGGTTAATGTATCCAAGCATAGGGAAAAAAAAGAATTCTAGATAGCTCATTATACTAGGGAGAATATTTCTGAACCCTGAGCAGCTTTTAAGAATGGCATTGTGCTCCTATTCTTGTGAAGTGTCTCTCAATGTTGCACTGAATTAAACAGAAAAAAATTGAAAGATCATGAGAATCACAGCTACTGAAGGAAGATCAGTAAATCAACATCGTTCTTCAGAATAAATTATTGCAGGTGAATCATAAGACAGGACTCTATTGTTGTGGGTGCAAAGAAACAAATACAAGGAGATAGGTATTGAAGCCTGAAAGCTGCTGTACTAAAAAAAGAGCACAAAAGCAAAGAAGTAAGCATTTTTGTGTCTTGGAAAGAAAAGTTTTATGACTCTGTTAAAATACAAAAATAGAACGAAGTGAAAGAACCTCAAGTTAAGCTCAGGTCTAGTCAAATAGCAAGTGATAACAGAACAGTATGTCAAGATTCCTGGTAGAAATAGCTATAATACACATCTGTATAATTTCCAGTGTTTCTCGTTCTGTTCCAGTGTAATCCAGTCTGCTTCAAAAAAGCGAAGTCCAACAGTGAAAGATGCTAAGCTGATTCTAGAATAATTGTTAGATCAGGTCAGTGAATTCTGAGAAACAAACGTGGACTAATTAAAATGGAATTCTATCTGCCTATGAAGTACATGGAGACCAGAGACAAAGCAATTACATGTGTGTGCTTCAAAAGTGGCATAAGTGATCCTGATGTCATGGTGCATTCAATGTATTATTGAGATGGGCAGGAGGCTTCAAAATGTTTTCTGTTTTAATGCTTTTAGCAGTTAGGTTTTCTGTTACTCTGTGACTTTGTTCACAGTGAGAAGCAAATCCTTTAACTTTTTTTCTTCATCTTTCAGTCATATAACAAGTGTTAAAAATTTTGGACACAGGCTCCCAAATGGAACCATCCTATTACTGTTTCCTTTCTATTGTTGAAGTTGATGTAGCTTTTAAGTCACATTTTGATTTCTGGAGATTTCAAAAGGTGTGAGGACTAGACTCATCTCAATGTTTCCAATGTAGCTATGAACAATTCATAATTTTTACGGCTTAAATATTACAGCTATATTTAGCTTTCCTGGGAACAAACACAAAGAAAAGGAAATGAACTTTTCTACTGCTAAAAAAAAATCAGGTTCATGCCACAGGGGAAAAAAAAAAAGTCCTACCTGGTTAACCTAAAATGCTACCATGCCTGGCACTGCTGCTTTTTTTCTTCTTGGAGGAAAAATTTGTATCTTCTTCTAAAGCTATAGAATTATTAATCAGTTCAGCCACAAATGGAGAGTTACTCATGTGAAGGTGATGAGAAAGATATTCCTGAAAAGTTCTTCTAGAAAAAGGCTATATGAACTCACTCCACAGGGGTGCAAATAAAGCAAATTACTTTTCAGAATTTCCTAGATTAGAGAATGAAATGAATATATATGATAGTTTCACCAAAACTTTTTAGTTTCCTTAAAAACCATGACAGTATATTTACAAGAAAAGAAACCGTATCAAACCTTTCAGATTTTCAAATATAGTAACATCTAGTGGGACGCAGTGGTGGGCCAGTTTCCAGTTTGATAACCACTGCACAAGCAGTAAGGTGTGACAGCCATCACAACAAGCACATAGCTAAGACAAACATAAATGGGAAGAGGGAATATAAAGAGTCACAGAGAGATAAAACGATGTGCCAGAAACAGACCCCAGGGTCTGTGGATGCCTGTTCCCTCTGCCATATACCATTCCACTTTCCATATAACACTTTCCATCCTAACACTTGCTGTAACATTTAATATATTGAGCACACTATAATAAGAAATGCCTTTGTGATACATAGTTCGAGTGACAATGGAGAGTTTTAGCCCTGTAGGATAAAAACTATTCTGTGTGGTCATTGTAATGCATCAGTATCAAGAAAGCCAGAATGAAAAAACCCCACACAAATGGACTGCTCTCAGAAACAGTCCTACACAGTTATAACTGTTTTACATTAAATTGTCTATAATAATTGCATGTCATTAAATTGTAACAATTTAGAGGTACTGGACCACAGGGAGCCAGATTTTTATTAAGGGGGGGAAAAAGGACTTATTAATTTACCTTTTCCATTGTTGGTGTTTTGTGAGTGAATGTGTGGCAAAAAGTGATCATTCAGAACAGTTGATGATAGCATCCCATGAAGGAGGGAGCTCTTTACCCCTCACCTACATTTAAGAGAGCTCCAGAAAGATGATGGCAAGGGATATTTGCTCGCTAGAGCTGGGCGCCCTGCGTGCACCTCAAACTTGGATGGGACTGCAGCACAGGAGTTGCTTTCTGATCCTCCAACAGGGAAACACTGAAGAAATCATAAGAAACCAACCCAGAATGGGGACATGCTCTTGTGTTTACACACATTCGTTTAAAAATAAATTTACTCTGTCCCTCACCATTTGCCTTCTGTTTGGTCTATATTGTCTGCTCTTACTTTGAGCTCTTCGAGCAAGAGGCTGTTTTCCAGATTTCAATGATGCAGCACAAAAAAAGTTCCCATCATTTTTTATTGTATCCACTCAATACTAGTGCCAGATTCTCCCTACTCATTTTACTTCGCTCACCCAGCAGCCTTTCTTCTTGGGATGGCAGCAGGACCATAACTGGAGCACACATCTTGCTTTTCATAGAGTTGCCTGAGAGCTGTTTGCTGTAGCGTCCCACACTTCGGTGTTCTGCATACAGCATTAGGCCGAGCGGGAAACACCATGACCAGTTCATAAGAGATAAGGGCCGTGTGTCTGCAATACTGTGTTTTTGGGGACTAACCTGCATATAGTCCTTACTCTGCTGGGTGTAATATGGGTGGCTGCCCTGTCTGGCAGAACCATACAGTCAAGAAACTCAGAGGAGGAATAGGAACTAGCATTGCTCTTCTTTTACAGCTAGGAATGGAAGCATGATTTCTTCCCCACCAAGATGAAAATGAACATCTGTGGCACATAAAAGAAACAAATTTCAGAATAACAAATCTGAGACACTTCTTTCTTGTAGGGGAGAGCCAAGATCCATGAAATGGGCTTTTTAAGAAATTTGACTTCATTCTTTCCCAGCATTAAGGCCTCAAGGTGTTCCAAGTTTTTGAATGATAAGTTCAGCTGATTTACCTTCAGTAATTTTTTTGAGAAAGATATTAATTAAAGATTAAGCATTACAGGCATATTTTTGCAATGAATTTGACACAATACTTCTGAAGTTCATGAATCTGTTAAGTCTTGGACACTCTCTTGTGTATTAGACAGCAGTAGTTATTTACATTATTTTGAAGTTGTAAATAAGTTTTCAAGGGTAATGGATTTCATATATAGAGATAAAAAGATAAAGTGCCTTCATTTATGCCTGCTGACTTCTTTTCCCTATCATACTACAATTAACTAAATAGATAAGGCAGAAAGGATGCTAGTGTATTTTTATGTTAATTAATGTATTTTAATTTCAAATAGAATTTCTCAAGCTCATATAGCTTCCAAAAAAGTGGTGCCAGGGCAAAACTAATGAATTTTAATTCTTTTCAGTATACTTCTGCTTTCATGTATTCTTTTTGTTATATTCTGATGCATGAGTGCATTCAGAGTGTGCAGCCCACATATCTGATTTTTACAGAAATCCAGTTTTAACTTTTTTAGCTACATAATAGAGCTCACCTCAGAAGTGTGGGTTTTTTAATGACCAATTGGGTAATAGCTACAAAAATACATACTTCTAGAAGGTGGACTAACTTTTAAAAGAATTTTTTAAAACAGCACATTGTAAGTGACAAATTAGCTTTCTGCACAAAAGGTGTGTTTAACTCTTTGGTAGCGATATCCTGCTATTCTCAGACAAATTTTAAGGGTGTGCCACTCTTGTCCCAGAAGAGCTGCAGCTAATAGCTTACCTTTAGCTGCAGCTACATCCCTTAGGTAGTTAAACTCTGGAACTGCACTGCATTAACCCTGCTCTTCTTCATCTGGGCGCACCTCAGAAAACTCCAAGTTCCTTGGGAGCGCAGTTAGTTTTGGCCTTGATGCTGTAAACCAGAAATCTCCATGGACTCTACAGTATACCCATGGCTGCTGGAGCTGAGGTGGTGACTATATCCTAATGCTGATGCTGAGGTGTACAAGAAACAATCTTTTTTAGTTGCATGGTCCATGTATCACACTGCTCCGATCCTAGCCAATTTTAATAGCTGTTCTTAGCTCATGGCCCCACCAGGCACAGCTTCATTGGCACAAGACTGGCCTGCTGTAATTTACTTTTGCCTGCTGTCAAGAATAGGGCACAATAAACCAGTCCTGTCCTTTGTGTAACACTTGTCATAGCAGTAATATCAAATCAATGACTATGTTGAGAGAGATTGTTACTCATCAGAGCAGATCATAAAATGATGCTTCTTTACCTTTCCAAAACTGTAGCATACCTGGGTGCTTGTGTAAAGCAGCAGCACTAGCCATAATTTACTGCATTGCAGTAAAATCAACAATGCAGCATTCTGCAGAGAGAGGCAAATACTCATATTTGATTTGGTAGGTGAATAGAGAGAGAAAAAAATGCTCTAAAAAAGATTTCTAATCACGTTACTATATTTCTTGTTTGTAACCCTCTAAAACCTTCACTGTGTAACTAAACACTGGCACCTCTTGAAACCAAAATGTTGTTCTAAAACCTTATTTGAAACCCTTTCTTTTATCAGTAGCAAAGTGAATCGCACTGATTTTTCTCAAAACTTTTTTTGGGGCGAATGAAAAAAAAAAAAGAACAATTTGAGAACTGTAATGGTAACTCATAGGTAGGTTCCTGTTGAGCAGAAACCAGATTTCAAAGTTAAAATGTTAAGGGGTAAAACAAAAAGTATCCAATTCTATCTAAAAGAAACTTCCTGTAGTTAGAGAGGAAATAAAAAAATCTTCTGTAGTTGAGAGTAAACACAAATTTAGGATATTACTTGTCCAGCTATATAGGGCAGTAATGATATATTTTTTAATTAGAAAAAAATACATAGTTTAAGCTGTCACATCTTAGGAAACACAAAAGTTGTCAACACACTTAATTTTTTTGACATAAACTTGACATATTGCAGACATTTTTCGTGTCTGTTTACAATTCGACACCTTAAACTTAGCTTCTGGTAAAACTGTTTTTTCCCCAGGTCTTCTTGAACTGACATACTACTGTGATACATTTTTATTTTGTTCATTAAAAGTTATAATGTTGAATAAATGTCATTTCTTTCTACTTAAATGATGATTATTTCAATACTACAGTAATTCTTTTATCTACTCTTGGTGTAAGTTTGCAGTTTGTTGTTCCCATCTGAAACACAAAGGTAAGAAAGACAACTCATCATCTCAGTTTGTTGGCAGGGACCTTCATAACTGTTGAATACTTAAGAAGGGTGAAGATTAATGCACGCTTGTTTTAACTTAACTATGCACTCAATACAAAAAGTGGCAGGCTTTGTAGAGTGAGCATTCATCTATACTCCAAGATTTCATAAGTTAGCCAAATAAAATTCATGTTTCAGAATTTCTTTAATAACAACAACAAAAAAATTAATATCTGTACAAAGATTGCACAAATTAATTAAGATCACAGTCCTTTGTGGCCAATGGGAGATTTCTAGAAGATTCTAGAATAAAAGACCTGTTATACAGAATAACAGCACTATAAATTTTCAAGTGAAAGACAAATCTTTACAGGATTGAACTATGTGCTAAGAGAGGATTGGAAAATGTAAAATGGAAACCTTAAAAAAGATGTTTTATTTTAGGGCAGACTATGTGAAATAACTTTTAGGAGTTAACCAATGCGCTAACTCTGCATTATCGTTCTAGGTACCTGGGAATAACGAGACCTCTTACGTATCCTGTAAGGCAGAATGGGAAGTGTATGGCCAAAATGATCCTGTGTGTATGGCTCTTATCTGCCTCCATCACTATACCCCCGCTCTTTGGTTGGGCCCAAAATGTAAATGATGAAAAGGTTTGTTTGATCAGTCAAGACTTTGGCTATACCATTTACTCCACAGCAGTTGCATTTTATATTCCAATGTCAGTGATGCTTTTCATGTACTATCAGATTTACAAAGCTGCTAAGAGGAGTGCTGCTAAACACAAGGTTGCTGGTTTTCCCCGTCTGGAAGAAACAGAAGGGATTTCGATGAATGGAGTTGGAAAACTGCACAAGGAATCTGAAGAATGTACTAATTTTTCACGACTCCTAAAGCACGACAAGAAAAACATTTCCATCTTTAAAAGAGAACAGAAAGCTGCCACTACGCTTGGGATTATTGTTGGGGCTTTCACTGTCTGCTGGCTGCCCTTCTTCCTCCTCTCTACTGCCAGACCCTTCATCTGTGGTACAGTGTGCAGCTGTATCCCACTGTGGGTTGAGAGAACATTTCTGTGGTTGGGTTATGCGAACTCTCTCATTAACCCTTTTATATATGCCTTCTTCAATCGGGACCTGAGGACAACTTACCGCAACCTACTGCAATGCAGATATAGGAATATTAACCGGAAACTATCAGCTGCAGGGATGCATGAGGCTCTGAAGCTTGCAGAAAAGCCAGAATTTGTTCTGTAAGGTCACTCATTCTTTACTATGATTAATTTATTGTTTTATCACATTAGCTTTTTCCCTGCAGATCTGAAACGAGAGTTATGGGAAGAAACACTGTTTACTGACTGAACACAGTCATCAAGAAACTGGAAGGTAGCAAGGTTAATTCCTGTACAGCCCACCAGTCCAAGCGAGCCTGGAGAAACAGGAGCAGCATCTAATGAATTTGGGCATAAGAGGAATACCAGAAGGGAGGGTGGGGGATAAAAGGTAGTGCAGGATGTTTGAGTTCCTAGTGAGGAAAGAGCAAAGTTGGCCTAACCCATTTGTTTGGCCCTTGGCCCCAAACAACTTTTAGTAGGTCTGAATGTTGGATGCATCTTGTATCCTAGAGATTTTTTATTGTAATAAAGACCTCAGAATGGTGAAAGCTCAGTATAATTCATTACTTCCCACTTTGTTGTTATAAAAATAAACCATTTAAGAATAAGCTGAATCAGAGAACTTACACTGCTTAAAAATACTCTTTATTATAAAAAGCATATGTCCATTAAACATTAATTTACTGGATTGACTGGAAAGAAACTAGTTTGTGAAATTTAATGTTGCCTTTGCACAGCAACTATGGCACTGAAAGAATATGTTACAACTCCAATGTGAATATAAGAGTTTGCGTAAAGTCACATGAACCAACATTAAAGGTCTCACCCTGTATTGCTAACGTAACAAATATATCTGATTACAGTTTATTTCAGGTGTGGTTTTTCTCCATCTTTTCTTTCTTTCATTCTCTTGGCTTCATTATTTGAGCCCTTCTCTAATCTAGATGGAGGCTCTGTCTATGCTCTCGTCTTAGTTTCTGTTGATGTATGGCTAGTCCTTGTTCCACTTCAGTAGTTAATTTATTGTCTATTTGAAAGCTTTTGTAGCTTCTTGAGATTTCTTTCCCTTCTAAAGTCAATAAAGAAAAAAATAAACTGAGGACTCAATGACATTCAGAAACATCTGGACTTTACAAACTAATGTTAGTCATCATAGAATGGTTTCGGTTCTAAAAGACCGTTAAAACCATAAAGTCCAGCCATTAACCTAACACTACCAAGTCCACTTCTAAATCATGTCCCTCAGCACCACATCTACATGTCTTTTAAATACTTCCAGGGATGAAAACTCCGCCACTTCCCTGGGCAGCCTTTTTCAGTGCTTGACAAACCTTTCAGTAAATAAATTTTTCCTAATATCCAACCTAAACCTCCTCTGGTGCATCCTGAGGCCATTTCCTCTTGTCCTATTGCTTGTTACATGGGAGGAGAGACCAAAACCCACCTTGCTACAACTTCCTTTCAGGAAGTTGTCGAGAGCAATAAGGTCTCCCCTCAACCTCCTTTTCTCGAGACTAAGCAACCCCAGTTCCCGCAGACACAGAATCACAGAATGGTTGAGGTTGGAAGGGACCTCTGAAGGTCATCTAGTCCAACCAACCCTGCTCAAGCAGGGACTTCTAGAGCACATGAACCAGGATTTTGTCCAGACCATTCTTTAATATCTCCAGGGAGGGAGGT
>NW_010309910.1:4189-19589 GCF_000700745.2 Antrostomus carolinensis | reverse complement strand
TGACAGGGTCCCCGCTCTGAAGCCCCGCTCTCCCTTTTCGGCCCCGCTACTCTGCTCATCGCTCCCTCGCCCCAGCTCCGCGCCCCCCGCCACTGCCCTCTCTTACAGGGGTCTCTCTCTCCCCAGCGAAGTTTTCGGGACGCTAAGAGCTTCAGGAGTGTAAGGGGAATACTTGCTAAACTCTGCCTCCTCTATTATTTATGTCCAAGCATGGTGAGTGATCCTTCATCTCCAGGGCTTAATATAAGCTTTACAGTCGGAAAGAGAGAGGTCTTTCAAAGATGGGGGTAGGAATAAAGGAAAATGAAATGTCCATATGGTTTTGTTTCTTTTTTTTTTTTTTTTTTTTTTTTTTTTAAATCCAGAACGATATTAGGAGTATCTTAAGCAGCAAGATTAGAAGATTTCCATATATTATCGGTAAGAACCAGTGCTTAGCTAGATTAAATTAAAGCTTGAACGGAAGCACAATAATCACTGCGAAGCATCTTGCTTGGGCTTTCCTTGAGACCGTGCAGTTTTCAGAGCGGTACTCACCCGCTGGCTTGCACCAGCCTTTCCTTGTCGGGCCGTTTGGACAAGCAGCAGTGTGTCAAGTAAGAGTGCTGAAGGAAAACTTTCTTGTAAGACACTGTCATGCAGAAATAATCTAGAAACTGGACTGAAAGAAAATTGTGAGCTGGAAGGTGAGAACCAAATGCAAAAATGTAGCATAATTTGGGGGGACTTTGCTGAAGGAGGTACACTTTCATAAGGGTATGGTTTATTTTCAGTAGAAAAATATACATTGTTGAAAGTCCCTGCTCGGTATTTCATGTGGTGAATTAAGTTGTCAGTCTCAAAAGCTGGAAATTCTTTATTAAAAAAAAAAATTGCTAAAATCCTTATTTGTGACCCCTTAATCCTAAGGGGAGCTGTGCAGGTCGCAAAGCACTAGGGAAAAGTGTGATTAATGATCAGTGATTAGTGATAAGTGAGTAGTGGTTTTATTCAAACTGTTACCTCTGACCAGAAGCACACATCAGAGGATTAACAGGCTCTTTAGATAAATGCTCATTAGTGGAAGGGGGAAAGCAAAGATAATAGGCATGCACACAGGGACAACTTTCTAGGAAAATCATTCCTGTCTCTGGCATAATAAGCTCTATTAGCAGAAAGGCTCTTTAATTTAAAAGTTGCTTTTATCTTGTAAATCAAAGATAGATACAGACATTTGCCGCGCTATTATAGCCTAAATTTTCCCATATCCACTAGATGTGGATTATCTCAACAGTGATATTTTATTTAAAAAAAGCAAAACCCAACAAACCCAATTGAATCTTTAAGAAACTGAACATTCCCAAGTGCTTTAAGCCCGGCATCCCGAGGCACCCGCTCCCGACAGGCAGAGCAGACCAGAGCCTGCTGGCAGCTGACTAGATGGCGCAGTCCTGGTCTCTGTGAGTATATCGTCCTGGGTTATGAACTTAGCAAGTAGCAGCTTGCTAGGTGTCCTTCAACACTTACAACGAAGTTGAATCTGTGCTGGGTTGGAGGCTAGACAGTGCTACGAGTTCGTAGTCACATTTTCCACGTCAGTTAATCTAGTGAGTTAAGGGCTACTGGAAAAATTAGTCTCATTTACTGAAAGAAACGGTGAGAGAGAGAAAGAAGGAGAGAAGGATAGAGGGGCAAATAGCTACAACTTGGGGTGTAACTCTTGATTGAACTGGTTTATACTGCTTTAATGAAGTACAGTTCTGATGGCCTTAATTACTGAAGCCTAAAAGCTCTCGGGAATTTTTCCCCCAGCTATCACTGGCAAAGTGACTTTTAAAAAGTCAGTAAAAAGAAAGAACAGTTGGCGTGGTGGTTGAACAAACCAACTTGGACCTGACTGTACTCTACAGAAAATGGTAAGGAGTCTGTTTTTTATGATAACTAACCAGGGATTTCTCATTACTCTTTATCATGCATGGATTGTGGAGAACTGGTATCTACTGCTGTCCATAGACTTGGGGATGTTTCTGCTGTCCCGTTAGCTTACGTGGGATTTCTGTTTGTTTGCATCTGTGGAGATCATCAAAGTGTCAAAACTTTAAATGAAACATTGAGTGAAACGGGAAATAGAAATAATGAACTTATGGCATGAAAAAGAAACTGCTGTAGTCTCCTATTGTTACATGTTTAATTGGAGACTGTTTGGAGTAGTCAGACTAATGCTTAAAATCAAAAAGTTTTGTAATAGCACATTAAAAAAGGCAATAAGCTCTGTCTGCCAGTCTTCAATATTGGATGGCACTCTTCCAGGAGTTAAAATTGCAGTATTTTTAAAACTTCACACTTTTAGAACAATCAGAACCCTTTCCCCCCCTCACCAAAATACCCATTAATAGTTCAGCTTCAATTTATTAAACTTTACCTCTGCTAATTTAACCCGGGGAACATAAAGGGAAGCAAGCCATGTGTATAGATTAAAAAAAAAGATAGAAGCGAGATTGTACATGTTGTTTTATTTATGTCATCATTTATCAGAATGACTTTCACAGATAAAGTGTAATAGGTACTTTTAAATTTGATGTTCACTTCCTCACTTTGAGAACCTGAAATAGGCTGCAGTCGCTTATATTTCTCCTGTGCATTGCAGAGGAGTCTTCTGTGAAAGATTGTTAACGATGAGAGCTGGAGTTCACTCTGGAGTTGTTGAGAGAGGCAATCTCACAGTGCCTTCAGAAGGCAACTCTGACATACTAAACCTTTCAGTTCTGTGTGGGCAGAATCCTCTGTGCGATCAGTAAGTTTTGCAGAGTGATTTGAAACTCGGTTATTAACTTGTCTGTGTGTGGCCCCCTTTTAAAAACCTGTCTCTGTGCCCCTAATCAAGGCATGAGGATCTTAAATATTAGAAGAGTTCTTGCAAGGTTGTTGTTGCTTTTAAAACAATTTATTTAATCAGAGACATTTCCTCTAGTCTTTGTTGTCCTGTGTCTGTAATTTCTGCTGTTAGTTAACTTTCTGGATTTTCTATATACCTGTTGCTTTGAGGATTTATACCTATGTTTATGTATTATTAGCCATCTTTCAAGCTTAATTTTAATTCTAGTGACCATCTTTCCTATGAACCCTTTATGATGAGAAAACTATTTCTGGGCAAGATTTTGCAATAGAAGAAGAGCTAAACTGTTTCTACTTAAAGCATTTTAAAAAATTATTAAGGACCATATCATTTATTATTGGAATAAAATGGTAATTTTTGTCAAGGCCTGCAAATACTGAGTTTTCTTGTAATAAGTTACAGGAAAACTCTACTCAGTAGATACAGTTGCTGGAAACATGGATATATGTATAAAGCAACAGGTCTTTTAGTTCTGCTTCAGAAGTCCAGGTGACTCTTTTGCTTTGGTTTGGTTTTGTTTTCATACTAACCAAATTAATAGGTAGACTTATGTAATTAAGATGGTGTATTTGGCTTAATCTTTCCTGTATAAACTCTCATTTGCAATTAATACCTAGGAGTCCTAGTGGAAATATTTAAAATGCTTTGAGATGTAAGTACTAATGGTGGGGCCGATCAGACAGCTTGGTAGGTCATTGCTGTTCTGCAGTATCTCAAAATAATTTCTGTTGATTTGTCCTCTCCGTCTCTCCATGCTGCATGCTAGTTAACCCCTGTAAAAACCCCCTGATTTCTAGGTAAAGGATATTTTCTGCTCTGCAAATTACAATGCTCTAGGGCTTTTAGGGCTCTAAAGTATTTTTAGGGCTTTTGCATTTTTCTGCCTTGAGAAATGATCAAAGTTGATCACAAATTTAAAGCAACGGTTTGGAGTATGAACTATGAAAACACTTTTTCCTCTTACCAAAACTTATATTAGTATGCTAATTTACAGTTTTTAAGATGTAGTATTTTCTGCCACAGATAAAACAATGATCTCTGGCAATATCTTATGCTGTATTTGAATATTAGCCATATTACAGCAGTAAGTACAGAAATTAGCTTTTGTAGACTTGACATGTAAAAACAATAGGCTGTTATGGAAATACTTTTTCTTGGTTATACCTATAATCAAAGAAATTATTTAGATTGTGTCAGGTGTACATAACAAGCACAACATAACAGACATAAAATGTTTTGGTGATGTGGTGAAAAGACTTGTTGAAGCAGATAAGCTGTTGTGTCTTTTTACATCCAAGGAGCTATTCTGTTGGTTTGTACACTGATCGTTTGCTCCTATTATGGCTCAGGTTGAAGGGGCAACCCTGACACTTTAAAATAATAGTACGTCTACTACTTTTCACTAAGGTGTTATTTTACTCTGTAATTAAAAATACTGAGAGTCAGCATTTTTTTACTAGTCATCACATGGGAAATGCAGCTGTTATTTGCCCTTAGAGAGTTTAGAAAGGGTTGGTTGCACTGGTTTGCAGGTTTCTAGATGGCCATATCCAGTGCTGTTTTATAAACACAAAGAGATTTTCCAAGGGTTTTGCTGAAGGCTGTAGGATTTTGAAAGTAAAACATTGAAAGCTTACGACAATTTCCTTAGCTTAAAAGATGTTTTGCTTTTGGTTCTTGTTTCCGCCCTATATTTTTTTGAGAATTGGTTCAAGAAGTCAGTCCTGCACCCAACTTCAAAATAAATGCCCCAAAACATTGTCATCAGCAGTGTTTGCCTAGGTGTGCTGTTTTAATAATCTTGTCCTCTGAGACAATTCATGTCACTGTCATGACACCCTTCCACCTAAGGTGATTGGAAGGTGTGGGGTGCAGCCCTCCTTGGCCAGAGAGCTTCACTCAGTGGGTGATAAAAAGGGCAAGGTCTTTAGAAGAAGCAAGGAGGAATGAGATTTGAATTTAATTGGGGGAAAATACTACAAATCCTCTGTCACCTTTGCCAGCATCAGGAGCCGATTCTGCTTTTCTTTGGCTCTGAATGTTTTCATTACTCTTACGAGGGTACTGAGACCTCTGCTAACTCAGGATGTGGCCATCATTTGATCTCGCCCTCAGCTCTCTACCGCACATAAACTCTACATAGAGCTTCTGTTGCCTTTTTGTCCTTTGCAGGATTTTCTCAAATGGCCTGCTTTGCTCTCATCTCAATTCTTTCCTTCCTGAGGGCCTTGTCTTTGGGTGCCACCACACAGTGAACATTTCAATGCAGTTGAAGTGCTTGGTCCCAATCTCAGTATGTTTGTGTGTTTTGAACTTTTCTGTCCAGGGATGTATTGAGCTTAAACTGGTCATCCTTGAAAACACTACCCAAATTTAATACAAGTGTTATCAGAGAAATGTATTTAATTAAGCTGATCTTTTTCTCATTTAGAGGAAGAAGTGGCCTTTTTACCTGTTTACTTTGTGGGCTTGTGCCTTCAGTTACTCTTTCATTGCATGTAAGGCAGCGTTGTTCATAGCCAGCTTTTTCTGAGCTGCTTGCAAGTACTCAGAAATTAATTTGTCTCGTGTGGGAAATTAACCTGGACCAGTGGTTCTTAGATTTAACATCTGAAGTTTTTTTCTTCTGGTCAAATGTAAGTAATGCTAGTTAATATGTGATGCTCAACACAGGGGGCTCTGTAGCACAATAAATGGAATCTGAGATTTGGTTTAGGATGCGTTGTATGGAGCGGCTACAACAGTAAGCGCTAAATTGATATGTTACCATATTGTACTCTCTCTCTCTCTCTCTTTTCCTTTATTGTGCTTTAAATCTTTCAGATCTGGAGTGTTGAGTTGGTGTGGTAATTACTTGTAAAATCATATTCAGTCTAAATAAGCAATGGAACACTCCAGGATATGGATGGTGATATTAGTAGGTCACTCTGTTGTGTATTGATGCTGCAAACCAAGTGCCAGTAACTTAGTCATTTGAGAAGTAGTTTACTGTTATTCCCAGTTCAAATATACCTCTTATTTAACTTTTAAAAAACCTTATATTTAATAGCAATAGTTAGTTGCTAGGCAAGTTGCTTCAAAAGGTGAATAGTTGGGGAAAAAAAAAAAAAGGGTAAATAAAATTGTAAATAGTAAATCTAGTACCATAGGTACTACTCCAAATTGATTTTAGCTAGGTGGTTTAATCTGTGTCTGCTTTTAGTTCTGGTTGGGTCAATGAATGAGTTTGTCACTAAATATTTTTAGAGGCCCAGCAGGAACTCTGGAGGTGACCTGAGTGTGTGATTGGAAAGAGCCTGGAATTGTGCTTGTCCAGAAATGAGCACTGTCTGCATTAGAAATTTGGGCATGCCAATACCTCACTTATAGGAAATTTTTTTTCTTGGAATGGTAGTAAAATACAAACCAAAGAAACTAAAAGCTGAGCAATGAAGTAGGAAAAAGATAATAAATTGCTTTGTTCAAGGAGTATCTTTTACTACCTGCTGTTTAACTTCATTACTGTGTGAAAGTTTTAGGAAGAAGAAATCTTTGTTAGGGGTTTGTGAGGATTTCAACCACCACATCATTTTTTTTTTTTTTTTTAAAAAAGCTCCTTTATGCTGGCAATAATGGAGTGGGGGGTCATTTGCACTTTTTTTTTTTTTAAGGCTGAAGAGATCAGGATCGATATCTGTAGAGACTTCAATCATTTCCCAGACAGTGCGCAAAATGGGGGAAGAGATTCTGTATTGAAAAACAAGTTAAGGAATTTTCCTTCTTCCTCACTTCCATATCCGTATGTGTATCTGTGTAACACTTAAAGGTTATCTTATACCTGTTATTTAATAAGGTCAGTGTAAGTTTCTTACTGTCAGTGCAATGGAAAAATATTTTTAAAAGACAGTGGGGAAAAAATTAATGATGTAAAAGCTAAACTACTTTCTACAATTCTTTCTTTGGTGCTAATACAGCAGCACGTGGACTCAAACATGAAAACAGATTAAATTTGAGTGATTGCTGGTTTATCACAACAAGTGAGAGAAAGCAGTAATTTAACTGTCTTGATGTGAATCTTTAAAAGACAAGTTTCTCTAAATAACTTGCTATGAAAGTAGAAAGGATCAAAAGAGTCATGGGTTTTATGACTGGGTAAAGAGAATTACATTCTTGTGGACTTAAAAAATATCATAGTAGAGCCTGGTTCTCTACTCACCCCAATACAAATCTGGAGCAACTCTATTGAAATCTCTGGCGTTACTGACGGCTACAACTCTCATTGAGGAGAAAATTAGATTCATGGGGTCTATTCTGAATGTAGCCTATCAGTTGTGCGCTGTGCAAATCCCATTATTAAAGTAATAGCCTGACATGTCACGTTAAGGACGGCTGTTTCCCCAGGATGAACATGTTTGTAGCTCTCCTCATCTTGTGACTACATTTTAAGGGGGAAGGGGGATATTGAGAATACTTATTTTGTGCTCAATTAATATTCCTTCCGTGCACTCTCCTTCCTCTCATGCGCTTTATGTGTGGGTGCGCAGTCTGCACTCTCCATCATCTATCTGTCTGTGTCTCTTTGGCTGTGACAGTCACCACTCTGGCCTCAGGCTTGCATGACGTAGATGAAAAGCCCACCAAGATTTTAACTTAAACAGCAGGATCTAATTCTCCTTCTAAATATGATGTGTGTTTTCACTCTTGATGGTGCTGTTGTGAATTGGGGGTAACACCTTCAGTTATATTTTGTTTGTGGCTTTTTTTTATTATTATTTATTTATTTTTGAGGTGGCAGCGGGGGGGAAAGAGAGATGGAGGGGGAAAGAAGTGGGAAGGCAGTGTAGCCCCACAGTTTTAATAAATGGAAGTGTTTGTTTGCAGCACTGGAAAGCAAGGCCCAAGCCACTCGAGCATCCTGCACAGTTCCCAGGCTGACCTGCAAGTGAGAGCAAAGTATTTCTGAAATTGGGAAAAATCTCATCACTGCTTGAGCTACTCTGATTTTTTTTGCAGCAGCAATCAACAGGGAATTTTGAATGAGGAAAACATCATAAAAAGTGACAAATAGACAGCGTCTAGTGTACAACCCCCACCTCCCCCAGCCCTAATCATGTACACTCGCTTCCTGTTTTCTTCATTTGACCCTGGGATCTGTGGGGCCAGCTCTGTAACTTTTGAAATTAGTATAACTCTGTTGACTCTGAAACTATGTGGGGTGAGGGTATGGCCTGCAGTTGTTTATTAATGGCAAACAACAGGGAACTTCTGCATATAATCTTTTGTAGGAGGATGGAACCAAGAAGTTTTGGGCTTTATAACTGACTCTGATGTGGAAGGATTCTCCAAACCCTTAACAATCCAGAGGTTAATTTATAAAAAAATGAAACAAACCCACGACTATTATTTCATTGCCAAACATTTTTAAAAAGCACTATTTATGTAGGCCCTATATAAGCACACATTGTCTTATGTTCCTTCTGCTGGCTTTGCATTTGACTAAACCATTATTCTCAGAGCACTGCTGTGCTGAGATCATCAGTGATGATGGTGTGAAAACAAACAAGTTTTAGCATGAGAAGTCACTATATAATTTGACAGGGAGGTTGTCAGCACCAAAACATCCACATTAATTTCATCTCTAGTTAAACCAAAATAAAAATCAGCTGGCTAGTGGGAAAAATACGTTTTTAGGAGGAGGGGAAGGGGTTTGGATCTAATTCTGCAAGGTGCTGTG
Organism: Antrostomus carolinensis; assembly: GCF_000700745.2. Taxonomy (NCBI): domain Eukaryota; kingdom Metazoa; phylum Chordata; class Aves; order Caprimulgiformes; family Caprimulgidae; genus Antrostomus; species Antrostomus carolinensis. The sequence goes on along the minus strand of NW_010309910.1, from coordinate 11,001 downwards.
TCAGCTAAAAGGAGGACCCGTCTCAATCCCTGTTGAAGTCAATGGGTGTTGAGGGCACTCAGAGACTTGTGACATTGTGTTATACTTCTCCGAAGTTTAGTAAAACTGCTGAGATGAAACTTAATTCCTCATTAATTCCAACTCCTTTCTTGGGGAGAAAAGCTCTTTTTGTTGAAGATTGGGATACCCTCTATCTCTTCAATAGAGAGCTAAAAAAGTATGTGCTCTAATTCTGTAGCCTTCAAGGAGTCCTTCAATGTGAAGAGCAACAGTAAGAGCTGATATTCTCACCTACCTTAATGGTACAAAAATTCTGCTTTGGAGAAAAACATTTCTGTTTTCTCTCTCTTACGTTACACAAAATGAGGAGACAGCTTCCTATTTTATTCTATTGAAAGTGATCTTTAATGTTATCAGGAATTATTTTGTTTCCCCCAGTGTTAAACTGAAAAGCTTTGGGACTAATGAATACAGCTATGTGTAGTCGAATAGGTGCTGTGAAAAATAAGCTATCAAACGACATGCGTGCCCCCCGCCCTTTTTTTTTTTTTCCTTTGTTCCTCAATGAAAAATTATGATGGATTCTTTTTAACATAAACAGTTAAAGTCAATGAATCCCAGATGAGTCAATCAATTTAATAATACTCTAAAATTTAGGGGTTCCAAATAGTTTATTTTAGTACTATGCTGTGGCCTTACACTCTTACTGGATTATCTAAATTGAGTAGAGCTTGCAGGATACACAAGGAAACACTCTGAAAACATTACTCCCTCTCTAGCAGTTAGGATGCTATGTCTTGCATTTTCTCTCTCGTGCTGTCTGATTCTATACAATTTTTCTTGCCAAAAAGCTGGTATTCCAAAATATTAGGACAGCCTATTTCTAGGCTGTCAGTCTTCCAGTTTTCATTTCAGAGTTTTTAGTCAGTGCACTGTCAGCCAAATGCTTTTCAGCAGACTGAAAGTTTTTTAGGGGCAGAATAAGCTTAGGAAAAATAATTTGAGCATTGTAATTAATACTAAATTAATTTACAATTAGGACAATAAGAGATAGGATGATCATGACTGTCTTATCAAACTAGTCATGGAAATAATGTCTTTTTTTTTTTTTTTAAATTGAGTTTGCTATGTTGGTTTCAGATAGCTTAAACGTACTGAGGATGCCTTGAAGCAAAGTGTCAGTTTGGCATGCTGCGTATGATGAGGTCCTTGTTGTATCTTTTGAGGAAACACCCTTCTTCAAACAGAGGAAGCTGTGGTGCTGGGAGCGCTGCTGAGCTGCGTGGCTGTGTTGTGGGAGCACACACTGCATGGTGGGTGTGAATGTGGCAGTGGAAGCCACCTCACTTGCCTTTCCCCACTAATAAAATTGCCAGCCACCAGGGTTCAGATGCCTTCAGAAAGCCCAAGAAAGATTTCAAGCAAATCTGTTACTTGGCTCCAGTGCTTAGAAAACACTGGTCTATGACAAGTAAATGCCCATATCTACACTTACAGAGGCTGTAGCTCTCTGTAGCACCTGAAATGGGCAGGTACCACATGGAGAATGCAGTTTGTAACATATCAATTGCTTGTAGCCTGACATTGCAGGATTTGCAGAGCAAAACCAAGGCTGCAATCAGGCAAACTGGTTTGTATGGAGAGACTCTTGCATACATAGTAAATGATACACAACAATAAACTGTAGCTTATTGCTGAGGGAGAAAAAGGCAAAAGCAAATGCTCAGTGCTATGGAAATGACAGGTGTTTGTTAAAGGCTGGCTGTGAAAGAGTGAAATGAAGATACAAAAAGTGGCACTTTTTTAGCCTTTTAGAATTCTGCAGGTAGCATTTTCCTCATTTACCTGGTGCCTCCCTAATAGCCATCTTCAAAATATATGCTAAAAAAGTGTCATCCTTTTGGTGCCCACGTTAAAATCACAGAATGATGATTATTTCTCCATTTAATGACCAGCTTGGCTTAGAGCTGTCTGTGCTCTCAGGTATGGTGCATGTCAGATGGCCTCTAAAGTGGCAAGGTCCTGACAGAGTCTCTTCTCTCTTGCCAAGCCCCATATTTAGCACAGAGGGGATTTCCTTGCCGTTGTTCAGAGAAGACAGTTGGGCCACAGGGTTTCTCTGCAGCCCCATCTGATCCTGAATTAAGTAGCAGTTGCCAGGGGTAAGGTGAGTGTCCTGTGAGCAGCAGCTTTGGAGGAGCTGGTCTGTCCTGTGCAGCCAGGCTGGGGACTTTTCTGGAGGGGAAAAGAAAAAATATTCCTTGAAGACTTTCACAAGAAGAAATTCACTAAAAAACACGGAAGCCTGAAAGTGTTCACAATTACAGATCAGATTCTGTGAGTAGCTTTAGCCAAAATGAAAGGGGAAGAAAATATGTGAAATAGTCAAAATACTTTATTTCAACATTTTTTAAAAATGAGATACATCTCCTTTGAAAATTGACTTATATTAAGGAAGACACAAGGCATTAAGTCTTTCAGAAATAAGGTTCCTTTTTTTTTTTTTTTGGTGCTGAATGAAGTCTTTCAGGTTGATACAAACATTTTAATGTTTATCCATCTTTATTTGTCTGCCCTCAGTTTAGGGGTCCTGGGTCTCTTTACCTTTCTTGTCTGCACAATGTAAATCTGTGAATGTAAGACATGTTGGTTAAGAGCTTCAAATGGCTGGGTAGAGCCTTTTTGTTGGCAGAAGTGCCCGATCTTCCGAATTTTTCCTAAGACTTGGTCTGATCTGGTTTGATTTGACTGGGACAGAGAAGATGACTGCCTTCCCTGGAGGGCAGTGCAAAATTGGCTTCATCAGCTGATGAGATCAGAAAAAATTGCCTGAAAGAAACCAAGTCTTTGTATGAAAACTTCACTGAGAATAAATTTAGTAGAGGCTGTCCTCTAAGAATGCTGTCAGAAATATCTTGGAATTTTTTTTCAATTAAATCATTGCATAATTGTTAAATTAAGAAATTGGAGTAAATGGAGAAATAGTCTGTCTTGATTATGCTACTGTCTTAGGTTTTTAGGGGCTTAGGTTTTTAGGGTCTTTTTAATTTATTTCTTCTTTAGGGGAAATGTGGATGTCATAAATGGAAGCCTCTTCTTGGGAATTGTCTGGTGGAAGATCTCATAAAAGTTTAGATTAATTTGAATATTCAAGGATGGATTAAAAGAGAGCTGAAGGAACCATTAGTGTTTTATAGGTACATATTTTTTGTTTGCCTTTGAGCAAATTAGTTTCTTGATTTTATCGTGAGACATATTGAGTTTTGGGGATGAAGAAATTCTTGCTTATTCTAGTTAAGCATGGAATTGCATTTCTTGCAGCTTTTCTTAAGTCATGTGGAGTATTTAATCTCCATGTGATGGCTCTTTAACTTGTCTTTTCAAGTGTGCTTTTGGTGGCTTGATGGTATGTAGAACATTTCCTTCCTCTACTTCAGCATTTCTAACCCAAATCTGAGTATGTTTGAAACCTTAGCTTATTCACACTTCCTAATCATAATCCCCTTGGTTTCCTTGTCAGCACCTTTTTGTGGTATTTCTCTGGACACCTCTATCTAATATCTCCAGAGGTTATTCTACAGAGTAACCTTTGACAAGATCTATTACTTACTACTTACTGCTTTTAACAAGGTGAAGGGAGGTCAGGCTCTGTAAAAGGCAGGCATTATTAGAAGGCTGCTGTAGAGTCTCTTGGTGGCTTGTCCATCTCTTCTTGCAGCACCATCTGTGAATCAGTTCAGATGCCTCCTCTACGGCACAAAGAAAATTACATTTATGACTGGATATGATAATATATAGATAATTTATGTCCTTGGAAAAGTGGTGACTATGTGCACTGCAAAGCTCCAGGTTGATTCTCAGTCAAGGTTGTAGCCTACTGATGCACCCACCAGAATCTCTGAGATTTTTGCTGTCAGCTTGAAGGCTAACAGGATTTCAAGCTGTTAGGTTTTTTTTGTGATCCATTTAGTTGAGCTTCATGACCAATGCTAATGACTTCTGCTGCTGCAATAGTTGAATTGGTAATTTGGTTACCTCTCCTGTCAGAGTTCAGGATCTTCTAAATGAGAGTTAGTGTTGTCTATTTGTGGCACCAAATTAAGATGCAAAAGCTACCTCTTTCTGATTTGAAAAAACAGATTGCAAAATCTCACTTTGTCAAAAGAGTAATTACCAGATCCTTTTGGTTGACATTCAAAATCTTAGAAATTAGACAAAACATATTTTCTCCTAAATTAGTTACAAAGCTGAGAAATTGTACATGAGAGTTTAGACAGATTCCAGAGATATCTAGAACACAATCTAAAAAAAAAAGTCTAGTTAATTTATCTGCATGCATCCTCTAAAAATGAATGAAAAATCTTTCTAGGGAGCTTTGAATAATCTCAGTCTGGGGTTTTGTCAATGAAAGACGATGATATTTTTTTTTTTTTTTTTAATCTGGTTCTGTCAGTTACTTTCCACAGCTTGCTCCTTTGTGATTTCTGTATGTGTAGAACCTACAAAAACTGCTGGTATACTTTCAGGTGCAAATAGCTACAGTACAGGGGGAAAAAGACCACTGCTATCTGAGGCTTAACAATAAATCATAAGGATTTTTTCTCTTATCCTCAAACACTGAAAATCAGACTATCTTGTTGCTAATGTAGCTTTCACTTTCTGTCCAGAGTCTATCAATCACATGCAGACAGTGACTGAAGTGCTCTGTCCTGGGATAGAATTTAAATTTGATTTACTTAATGGGAACCAATTGCCACATGACTACCATATGTGTACGGCATGGGCAGATGGGGCTGAGCCCTTCACAGAAATTAGGCATGATGACTGTCTTGAGACTATTTAAAGATATATAGGGAGAGCAGGGTGTAAATGTGAAATGTATGTTACTTATTTTTGCTTCAAACAAGAAAATGAAAAATGAAGAGAAGTAATACTTTTTTTCAGTATGATCATGGAGAGCTTAAAATATTTACTGCTGGGGCAAAACAAGTTTCTGTAGGATGAAGAGCTTCCCTTGGCATATGATGATTCCTGATGTCTGTCAGTTTCCCGTGTCAGCGACCTCCTAACATTTCATTCACTAAGAATTTACATGTAGGAGTGTATTGCCATATTCCTTTTTGCCAAACTTGCTCTTTACTTCTCGGCATGTAGACAAGTCCTTTTCTTAATTTTTTTTAGTCTTTTAAATTTTATTTTTAATTTTATCTCCCCCTTTGGTTCAAAGTCTTTGTAGCTGGATATTTAGTAATTTACCAAGTGAACTGGCCTTCAGCTGAAGTGTTAAAATTAAAAGCTGTATCCTGTGGGCAAAGGAAGGGCTCTGTCCTTGCACAGATGAGCAAGTGTTTGCAGAATGTTTCTTTGAGACTGAACGCTTGAGAATGAGACCAAGAGGTTGTAAGATGACCAGATGCATCAACGTGGCAGAGCAGGAGAGGGATAAACAAATGCTTACTAATAGAGAGGTGGAAGAGCTGGGACCTGGTTTTCTGTTCTGTTTTTGTAATGAGAAAGATGAAGATTATCTAGTGGGGCCTTCAGAGGCACGAGGTGGGGTAGCTGATGGCAGGGTGAAATCTGCTTCTGTCTCAAAGCCTTTGAGTTTTGTGGAGGCTCTGAAAAAAGCCATGAAGTCAGCCTCCACAGGTAGAATCCATCCGTGCTAAAAACTGTTGACCTTTTACAGTAAACCTAAGTCTTAATACAAGTTGAGTACAACAATCTGAGCATTAGGATTTGTGCATTTTAAATTCCAGACACCAAAGTAAGGTGTTATCAGAATAGAATTACTTTCCTGTCTCTAACCTGACTATGATATAACTCACAGTTGATTAATAACATCTGATTTACATTTTGTCAGAGACACTTGTTTCTTTGTTTGTTTTATTTTTTCCCCCAAACCAGCCGCAAAAGCTCTACTGTTCATCTATGTAAAACCTTGCACTGACTTGAAGGGGAATTCCATGTACAACTAAAAAAAAAAATCATAGTGGGATTCTTGCTGCATTAATGCTGTAAGGTGGGTTTGCATGGTTTTTACAACTTGCCTCAAAGGAGACAAGACTGCACGATGGGTGAACTGTCACTTTAAACCAAACTCCTGCTTGGCAGTTCCCTCAGCCAAGTTCTAGGGGGCATCCAGCCCCCAGTCTGTTGTCTAGAAGGTCTCACCTCTGAACTACCTAAACCTGTTACTAAGCGTAAAAGACTGTGAAGCTGTAAATACAGAGAGAATGAGTACTTGAAGTGTTAGGTAAAGGTCAAAGAAGTTTACATGAGTTAAGGGAAAAAAAAAAAAGGAAAAGGCCCAATGAATCCTTGTGGGTATGGTGACAGAGAAGATGAATGCCCTTGACTGTTAACTTTTGTTTGTGCATAGCCTGGTTGGGAGAATGCAGTTCAATTTAAATGCATTTTAGATTTTCTATAAAGTACCTGTGTGATGATCAACTTTATAGAGATGAAATTACAGCTGCAAATCTGTTAGCAGTTGAGAAACTCACAGCTCACCACCTCCCCTCCACACATACCTATGATGGAGGGGTGGGGAGGGGAAGGCAGCTACAGGACTTTCTGTCCAAAATCTTTGCTTTCACTTTAAGTTTTGCTTCCAACTTGGAAACAAGAGGTCTGCTTGGCCTAGCTGGGAGCTTGCTTGTCACCCTGGGCATGTTTTCTTCAAGTGGTGGTTGACCACATGCTCCGCTTGCATCAGCTGGAGGAGAAACCTGGGACCTGCTGGGAGCTGAGGCTCTACATGAAGAGTTTGGGCTATGTTTATCTCTTGCCACTCACTTCACTCCTGCCGA
>NW_010309910.1:0-4162 GCF_000700745.2 Antrostomus carolinensis | reverse complement strand
CTGAACAGGAGGAAAGCAAATCCCATGGCCAGCCTTTTCCTGTAGTTCTTGGTAAGTGGTCTGCCTGGGCTCCCTGTGGGAGTGCAAGCTGGGGCACCTATATCAGGGAATTCCCCCAACTGGAGTCATCAAAATTATGTCTAAACATGGTGTGCTACAGTGCTTCTAACAGGAAGCACCAGTTTACCAGAGCAGAAAGGGTGTTTGCTGGTTTCTGGAGGTATTCAGTGGTTGGTAGGAGTTGTGGTAGGTGGGTGACTAGTCCTTCCCTATGAGCGGGACCTAGTTTGGAAGATGAGATTTTTCCTTTCTGGCATGCCATGCTCACAAGGAGAGCTGCTCTGTGCTTTTAGAGCAGCATCTTCTGATGGCCTCCTCTGCTCTGTCTTTTAAGGCTGATGAAAAAAATTAAGAGGAAACAGCCCCAGGTGAACTGGAAGAGGGGTGAAAGTGCAGAAATGTGATACTTCCCAATCAGTGATGTTCTCAGCCCCTCCCACATCTCCAGGATAAAGTTCATTTGTCATAAGTTAGGTTTTCTTATCATGAAAAGAATACTCCAAAACAAAGTTGGCTTTAATTTCAAAGGAAAAGGAAACTGTGAGTTCAGATCAATCAGTAAGTCAGTGAAGGTGTTTTGTGTCAAAAGAAAAGTTCTTTTCTGGCTATAAACATTGTTACACTATTTACAATATAATAGTGTTGTTTATACTTTAACTTTTTTCCTATTAGAACAAATTTACTTTCAAGATGATTAAATGCTTTTAATTTTTCAATGTTCTCTTTACCTGGTTGTGTAGTGATTGTGATTTCTTATGGAATAAATTATTCAGGTTAGGTGTTTCTCCTGTGCCAGCTGGATAAAAAATCTTGCAGTAAATTAGTATGGTGTTAAACCAGATTGCTGCTGTTTCTGCTGTTGTGCTGGGACTCTGCTCTAAGATACTCATAATTTCTGCATTTCCAAAGGCTTGTAAAAATACTCTCATGAAAAACTAAACATAGTGGGTAATGAAGGCTAAAATTGTTTATACTAATCACATCAATTGGAAAATGATCTTCACTCAGCAACTTTTTAACCAGCAAATTAAGATAGCAAGTGATTACGTTGGCGTTAGGGTTTGAGTTTACTTTCCAGCAACTTGTAGCAGGCTCTAGCGCTGTTTTCTGTCGCAAGCCAGTACGAGCGCATCTTCTCTTCCTCTGTGCGAGGGCTCGCTTACCTAAAGGCACCTCAGCCTTTAAAAAGTCTGTGTTATTTGTTGCAGTCAATCCAGTAAAGTCCGAGTTTGCTGTCTTTGCTATCCAGGCTTTTTAAGAGTGACTGTGCGCATCTGCCCGCACTTCAGCAGTGCCTCTTCCCATCGCTAAGCACAGGCTTTGGTTACGTTTTACAGGTTTCTTTAGATGAAGTTTGCAAACCTGGAGGAATTTCTTGTGTGCTTTTTCTAAACAGTCAGAAGGAAGAAAATCATCGCGCTGGGAAGCGGAGCTCCGCTCCTCTGCTCGCCCTCGCGCGCCTGCGTTTGGCAGGACCTGCTGCTGGAGAACTGCCCCGGGCGCGGATCTGCTTCGACGCTCATGGAGCAATTTGGAAGGAACATGGACTTTTAACTGCCCAAGGGAAACACATAAAACATGCAGATATGATCCTGTGACTTTTGGAAGCAGTGCTATTACCCTCAGTGGTGGTAATTATGCATTGCAAGGGACATCAAAAAGGTAACACTGACAGGGAAGTGGGGAACAAATTGGCTGATTATGAAGCAAAACGGGCATGGAACAAGGTGAGGTATTAAGTTTGATCCTTGAAAAGTCTTTGCTACTACCAGAATCAGCAGACTATGATGAAAAATATCAAAAGCTAATCAAAGATCTAGGGGCTGAAATTGCAGCCTCTGGGTGGGCTGAATTAGAGGAAGGAAGAGTAGTGGTCCCTTTCAAAATGCTATGGAAATTGGTAAAAACAGAACACACATAAAACTGTTGGGGAAGGGATGCCCTTTAAACTTCACTTTCAAAACAGATAGTAGCAAGAAGTATGTTTCATACCGTGAAAACGGTAGTGGACAGATGTGAAGTATGCTTGAAGAATAATCTTAAAGTAGAAAATTGGGTGTGATTTGGAGCAATTGAAAAGGGAAATGCTCTGGGCCAGACATGGCAAATAGATTTTTAGGAACTTCCTAGAAAAGGGGGATACCGATATCTATTGGTCTTAACTGATAACTTTTCTGGATGACCAGAAGCACTTCCTTGTAGAACCAACAAGGCATGGGAGGTCACAAAAATACTGCTGAGCCTGATCATCCCAAGGTTTGGAGTGCCTGAAGTAATGTCTTTGGATAGAGGATCACACTTTACATCTAAGCTGGTCCAACAAGTGAGTAAATTTCTGGAAATCAATTGGAAATTACATATACCCCATTGGCCACAGGCTAGTGGCCAGGTAGAGAAAATGAATCATATATTAAAAACCCAAGTAGGTAAAATTTGTCAGGAAACCAATTTAAGGTGGGATCAAACTCTCCCAATAGCACTCTTAAGAATTCAAATAAAGCCAAAGACCCAAGAAAAACTAAGTCTGTTTGATATGGGAGACCTTTCCAAACAAGGTATCAGGGACAAGATCTAAATCACGTAGGTGAAGTTGGTTTACAGCAATACTTGATTGCATTGGGGAAACAATTTCAGGAAGTAAACAAATTGGTAATGTCTAATTGATCACGGTGACTAGACTCCCCAGTGCATCCTTTTAACTCTGGAGATTGGGTTTATGTTAAAAATGTTCCAGGTGAGCCCCTGGAGCAGAAGTGGAATGGACCGTTCCAAGTACTGCTCATGACTTCCACAGCAGTCAAGCTCAAGAAGCACACCATATGGATACACTATTCAAGAATTAAGAGAGCTCTTGCTCCTTGGACAGTCAAACAGCACTCACCCCTTAGGATAAAGCTCAAGCGAACAACATGACTGGTTTTGTTCTATCAGTAACAATCTTATTCATGAATCAGGTTAACTGGATTGAGGGGTGGGACCAGAATTTGCATTTATCTTTGGTTCAGGATATTACCAGAGTTCTGAACAAAAGTGATTGTTGGATCTGCACCCAAATACCTAAAAATTCCAATAAGGGGTTATCTCTAACAGGAATACCAATTCCTATCAATATATCATGGACCAAGTTGTGGGCAAACACTACCTTTGACAGCGTAATAGAGGACAAGCCTCTAGATTTGTATAGCTATATCTCTGAAGATACCCTGAGCTATTGTACCTGTGTGTAAAGATGCTCACCACCAAAAGTTTTAGGGAAATTGGTTTGTAAATTTTCTGAGGAAAAGGTGGAAGAGTAATCGAACTATTGATATAGCTTATCCCTTTCAATGGCCAGTGCCCAACAGGAAGGGCTAGTATTGGATATGTGGAAATACAACATGAAAGGTGCTTCCAGAAAATTGGAAAGGGTGCTGTGGTACCCAATCTAACCGTAGCAGAAAAAGAATGATGAGCATTCTTCATGGTTACATTTTTTTTAAAAAAAAAGAACAAGGAGGGTGTCTAATGCAATAGCAGAAAGACCTACTGGGTTTTATAGTTTTATGAGATGGTACTTTCCCTGGCTAGGAGTTAGTGACTTAGAAAAGAACATTCTAAACATTTTGGCAGTATTAGAAAACATGGAGAATAAAACTATAGATGCTATCCAGGCACTGCAAGTTCAAGTGTTGAGTTTGTCAAAGGTAGTGACCCAAAACAGAATTACCCTTGATTTATTATTAGCCTCACAAGGAGGCATGTGCACAACTATAAATACTAGCTGTTGCGTCTATGTAGATCGAAGTGGCAAAATCTCAACCAACCTAAAGGAAATTTGGGAACAGACTAAGATTTTGCATGAGGTAGCCAAGGTTGACACCTCGTGGGAATTTAAAGAGCTGTGGAACAAAGTAACTTCAAGGCTACATAGTATATCTTGGCTAAAGAATTTGTTTTCCTTTGTTCTCTTAGCTTTAGGAATATGCATTCTAGCGGGTTTAGTCTTTCAAATCTGTAGTTGCTGTAATAGATTATAATTGTAAAAGAATTTACGAGTTGAAAGAAAAGAGGGGAATGAAAGAGTAAACCCTAAGAAATTAAAAGAGTTATAGATCCCTCAGTT